>NW_011457666.1:15175-17739 GCF_000754665.1 Bison bison bison | reverse complement strand
TCATTCAGCAGTTGATGGACATTTGGGTGGCTTCCACGCTGGGGGCTGTTAGGCATGATGCTGCTATGTACGTTCATGTACAAGTTTTTGTGTGGATGTGTTTTTGTTTGTCTTGGGAGTGGAATTGCTGGGTCCTGTGGTAACTCTGTGTTTAGTCATTGGAGGAACTGTCAGATTGCTTTGCAAAGTGTCTGTACTATTTTACATTTACAGTGGATGAGGGTTCCAGTTTTTAACTATTTCTTAAGTGGACTTTCAGGCAGTGTTTAAGCCTTGCCTTCCCTGTCACCTTTCCTGTCACTACTGAGGCACCTGCAACTTCTGTGATATTTCAGTGTTTCTCACTGGCTGGTATTGGCTTCTGCTCATCTCTTGGCTTTCCCCTCTCCAAAACTGTGCACCGTCGTTCTTTCCCCATTCTCTTTATTTGTCATATATGTATATTTTTTCTCCTTTATCCGTTTGCTCTCATTTCAATGAGGTTTCAAGATGTATTAGAGGTAAGCTCATGTGTTCATTCTACCAGCTTAAACTGGAAATTCCTTCAGTTTCTTTTCTTTTAAATGCATATAAATTTTAATACATCTGATTCAAAACAACATTTAAAATATTATCCCATTTTATGAGGTGGTCTTTATCATTCTATGTTTCCCTGTTTATGTTTCCCCACCTCTCTTTCTTTCTCTCATCTATGCATATACCTATCCATTTCTTTATCCTGTTTCTACAGGCATAGAGAGAAATGTGTATTGCTCACCAAATATTAACACTGTTTATTTCTGTTTGATTTGGGTTAATTCTTTGCTTTCTGATATGTTTCTGTGTTGCTTTTTTAAAGTAATAAACATGGATACATTTTATTAAAATGATGAAATCATTATCCCTCCAACACCTACAAAATTTGATGTCATGGAAACTGAGTAGGAAGCCTCAAAGAGAGCATAAATAACATCAATAAAGTAGAGGAGTTGAAGAGGATAAAGACTGAAAAAGAATGATTTTTCCTCCAATTGTAGGCTCTACATTTATGTTTTTAATTGGCAAGTTTAATTTTGATCTCAGAGAGACTTAAATATATACTACACATACACTATGTCATATTTAAAATCTGATAAATAACAAGATACTTATTGGTATCTCTAGAGAATCAAATGTTGCAACTGTCTCTGAGGTTAATGAAAACTCTGTTTATAAAAATAAAGCTATAATTTGGCCTATTTTATCAGAATAGCATAAACAAATTTTTTTCAAGTAAAAAATTTTTTATTGTATTTATTGTACATTGCAGGCAGATTCTTTACCGTCTGAGCTACCAGGGAAGCCCATTTATTGTGTAGTCTGTGACAAATGTGAATATTAACATGCATGTCTTGACTATACCATATCAATAAATAAATGTTTTGGGGGAGGAAAAATGCAACATCACCTACTCAGGAAACTTTCTCAAGTGCAAGGTAAAATGAAGTTCAGTAGAAGAAGGAAACAAATGAGAACAAAGGCATTTTGTTTAGCATGAACTTCGCCTTTCAGATAGGGCTCATGTAGGATCATACCTCCCAGTTCTGAGTCCTGAGCCTAGGAAAACAAAATGACTTTGTTACCTCCAAGCTGAAAGTCAAAGGTACAAAGTCACTGCTATGTACCTAGTCCTGATATCCAATTTCTAATACTGTTCCCCCTGAGTGACAGTAGACCATCTCCTCTCCTTTCCGATTGTGGGTTTTGTCACCACCTTTTCCTCTGATTCTCATTTCAATTGCTTTTACACACCTGTGAAGTAAGTTGTCATCTACACTAGTGCATAAAGGGTGGTCCAGGAACCACCAGCATCAGTTTCACTTGGGATCTGTTAGAAGTGCATTTTGTTGCACCCCACCCCTACCGAATCAGCATCTCTGGGGTAAAGCCCAGGAAGATGCGTGTTTATTTCCAGGTGTGAACCAGCAGTATACAAGATATCATTTGGGATAGCTGGTGACAATCTTTCTGAATAGGTGTTGAGAGACAATTCTCCAAGGATGTCTATTTTTTGCATAGCTTGTGAGCAGAGACAGTAACTGGCCTTTGTTCTGGACTCTTTTTCCTAGGATGTTTGTATGGCAAATAGTCTTGGAGGATAGAGCTCACAACAATCTTCAGAAGAAGGTAGATTTACACTGTCTAGTATGATTAAAAAAAAAAGTTTCTCCTAATGAGGCAAACAGTAGACATGCTGACTCCCCATTATAAAAAAATCAGGTTCCCTAAGTTTGGGGCTCATCAACTGTGACTCACACCCACTGCAGGAGAACATCCATTGGATCTCCTCTGTATCACCCAATGGGGCACTTAGAAGAATCGACACGAGCATGATATTCATTCTGCTGGCTGTGCTGTAATAAAGTCCTTTGTCTCTGGTCCAGGAATCTCTTGTCCTCTGCCAGCACCCAAGAAACTGTGGCAGAGTAACTTGTCAGCTTGCCACTAGGGTAAAATCTCAGACCTTTTCCAATTCTTGATAAATAGTTCTTCACTAATGTCACTTGGTACAAGGAATTTTTTGTTTTCACAATCCATTGCTTTTG
>NW_011457666.1:12444-15075 GCF_000754665.1 Bison bison bison | reverse complement strand
TCAAATTCAACATTATCTGGGAAGTATGACATTAGCTATCAGTCTCAATTCATTTTATCAGATGAATTAGCAAGTCTTGAGAAAACAAAAGGTGGTTTTTTTTGTTTGTTTTCTTACTGTTTTTATTTTTATTTTTTTAAATTTTATTTTATTTTTAAACTTTACAAAATTGTATTAGTTTTGCCAAAAGGTGGTTTTTAAAGAGTCAGGAAGTGGACATATCTTGAAAAGAAGGACAATGGAAATGGTCGGCCTCAGAGTGGTGCCCTATAGGAAAGGCCCAGAAGATACACTTCTGTGCTTTGAAATTTTGCCTGGAATCTGTTCTGTCAGCATCCATCTCAGCTGGACACAATGCATTCTGATTTGCTATAATTCCCTTCCTCATTGAAAGTGAATCAAGGGCATCTTCTGGCAATGCTGTGGATTCTGTTGTTTGCAAACAGCAAGTAAACATCATCCATTGTCTGGGCTTTTAGGAATGAAGTTATTATAACATGGGCAATAAGACTGCATGGGTTTACCATGCAGTCAAAGAAGAAGGGATAAAGAGCTAATAAGAAAAAGGGCAATGAGGAGATTTCTAGGATTATCAATTTGTGCTGAAGCAAATTTGGCCCACATTCACTCTTAGGAATTTTCTCTCTTTGTTTCATAAGTCCCTGTGTGAAGTAACGCAGAGATGATTGAGCAATACTTCTTTTGAAGCATCAATTGGATACTTCCATTTGTAAACACAAGCCCAGTGATCTAGACTGGAGTTTCTGGTTCCATACACATTCCAATGAACTGAAAATTTACAGTTAAATATGGGACCAGAATTTTTGCATCCCAAATTGGAATATATACAGTCTGACAAATACATGTTTATTTATACAACAGAAAATATGAAATTGAGATAATCCTGGGAAAGCCAGAATGCTCAACATATGGTTAAGTTACACACATTTTAACAATGCTAAAATTATGAGATGATAAAACAGTTTTAGTCCTAACATACAGAACATAGTTATCTGTTGATTCAATGACCTCAGGGTCACATCAACACCAATTAAAATGTTTTAACTCTTAAGCTATTTTAGTTTATATCTATTTTGGATAAATGGTGCATCTGTGGATACAGTTTTGGTTTGGTTTTGTTTTTGGTTCTTTAATTCTGAGTGCAGGTGTACTTCTCTCTGAATGGTTCTCTGAGAAATGATGAAGATTTTCATTGGAAAGCTTTCTACCATGTCTAAGGGCTTAATTGTAAATTAATTTCTTATTTGGAATCTGTTTCATATGGATTTCCAAAGTAACCTATATAATAGTAGTAGTAATAGTGAAAATAATCCAGGACTGTCAGTGAAAACAGAGAAGAAACTATCCTGTCTACATATTCTCTCTCCATTTTGTCCACTTGCTGTCCTGCCCTACAGAAGGTACTCTCATCAAACCTGGGCCTTTGGGAAAAAGAGTTCTCAAGTTACAAAGTCCCTTATTTAATTTACCTGGTGGTAAGAAATGCAGAAAACTTTAATAAGATCCTTCTGACTGAATTCATTTGGTCCGCAAAGGACACTAATGAAACCATGATAACAGAGGAATAAGCTCCAGAAATGTCTGAAGTTTTGTCGTTGTTGTTTGTGTTTGTTATGCTGCTCTGTGCCCTTGCAGGATCTTAGTTCTGAGTCTAGGGATTGAAACCAGGCCTATGGCAGTGAAAGCCCAGAGTCCTAAGCACTGGATCACCAGGGAATTCCCAATGTCTAAATTTTGAAACCAACACTTTATGTTATGTTTAAAGTTCACAGATTTCTGAAGTTGGTATTCTAAAACTTCAGAGGACCATGGTATTTCAGAATAATGCTTCTAATGTTTATGCCTTTATATACCATGTCAGTATATTTATTCATTCGTTTAATCAAATACTTCTTGGATTCCTCCTATGTGCAGAACTTGATCAACACTAGGGCCAAAATGTTAATAAGTTAAAAATTCCTACACTTGAGCTAAAAAATTTGCCAAGAAAATGATGACCAAAACAGATTATTCCTGTACAATGGTACCATTGTTGTATGTAGAATGGTACCAATATTGTACCATTCTACTAAATGGT
This sequence comes from Bison bison bison, assembly GCF_000754665.1. Classification (NCBI taxonomy): domain Eukaryota; kingdom Metazoa; phylum Chordata; class Mammalia; order Artiodactyla; family Bovidae; genus Bison; species Bison bison. The sequence continues at coordinate 12,977 of NW_011457666.1, read as the reverse complement.
ACAATACAAATAGTGCCCTTTGTCACCTTTGTCTGTGAAACTAAAGAGAGGGTGAAGAATTTAGCCTGGGAGTAGGACCCATAAGGGAAGGTGATGTCAGGTATCTGAAAAGGAGCAGTGTTCAAGAGAATCCTAGGAAGTACAAATTACTCCTTTCTGTAGTAGCAGGGATAGAAGTAGATAAGATTACCAAGTGGATTCTTTACTGTCTGAGCCACCAGGGAAGCCCAACTATTAGTTACAGGGTACTTACCAAGTGGGCTTCCCAGGTGGCTCAGTGGTGAAGAGTCCACCTGCCAAAGCAGGAGATGCAGGATATGCGGGTTTGATCCCTGGGTTGGGAAGATCCCCCAGAGAAGGAAATGGCAACCCACTCCAGTATTCTGGCCTGGAGAATTCTATGGACAGAGGAGCCTGGCAGGCTACAGGCCATAGGGTCACAGAGAGTCAGACATGACTTAGTGACTAAACAACAACTTCCTAAGTGCCAGGCAAAGCACTAAATATTTGGCATGAGCTATCTTCATATGATA
>NW_011457666.1:11707-12147 GCF_000754665.1 Bison bison bison | reverse complement strand
GCTCCACGGCATGTAGAATCTTCCTGGACCGGGGATCAAACCTGTGTCTCCTGCATTGGCAGGTGGATTCTTTACCACTGCCAGGGAAGCCCAAGAATGCAAATATTTTGATACCATGTCCCCTGTTCCACAAGACCAGAGGGTCTTCTTACAAATGAAATGAGACTATCCCTCTATAACTTGGCCGAAATAAAACATTAAATAATCAAGATAGCCAGTATCTGATCAGAAGGGTTGGCTTAGCAAATAAGTGTTACGGGGTGAAGTCATCATGGGCTCTGGTGATCAGACTGGGTTTGGCTGGGTGGGTAGAACAAGCACAAGGTGGTGGCTTGCTTGGCTGGAATAAAAGCATCAGCAAATGTGTTGAGTTATGGCTAAGCATGTGGTCTGTGGACAAAGAAAAAGTCTTCCTGGTGTCAGTCTTTGGAATTATTTCA
>NW_011457666.1:11187-11607 GCF_000754665.1 Bison bison bison | reverse complement strand
TGATATACTCTCCAACCAAAATGGCAGATACTTGTATTACCATTTTACAGAGGAAAAGACTGAAACTTTAAGAAGTGAAGTAACTGGCCCAAGATCATATAGGTAGGAAAGAATAAATTTTTGATAAATGAGTGACTGAAATCATGTAACAGTCATAAATCTGGAATTGAAGTATCTCACCATCAAATTATAAGATCATAAGAGAGGCCATGTGAGTGGTACAACACTGTCTAAACAATTTTCATGGCCTAAGTTATTTCAGCTTTTCTTGGGAAAGAATCAGAAGCTCTTCATCCTCCATCAGGCAAGGTAGCACTTACCAGCAACGTGTTCATGTCTGCCAGTTATACCAACGTCTCCTCACAGGGCCCTAACCTCCTGAGTTCAGAGAGTGAGACACCTCCACTCAAAATCAAATCA
>NW_011457666.1:9725-11087 GCF_000754665.1 Bison bison bison | reverse complement strand
GAGGTATGCTTTTCAGTGTTAGTACCAAGGCCTTGAATACTTTAAGGACTAAGATAGTATGAAAATAAAGCACGCCTAGAAGGAGAACCTGGAGATATGTTGTAAACCATGTTAATGTGCAGAAAACCAGAATGGTGGCTACTTAATTTGATAGACAGTCGACCATGTCCGTATAAAAGCACAGACTTCTAGACTTAAGGCAGGTTAAACACAGTGTATTTGATGACAGGTATACCACATAAAAATATGATCTTTGTTTTTAATTTTATCTTGGTGAATACAAGCATATTACATATTCCACTTGCAATCATTTTCTCAGCGGTTCATCCATTGACATGCACACACACGCATGTGAGCAGATGTTTTCTAGTACCTTTGGCAGAAGAATTTAGTGCCTTGTACACATCACACCTGCCATGTCATGCTTATTGACTGAACGATTCAGCATGCTGAAAGGTACTGGGTGAGATATTAATTTTAAAATGAAAGCCTTCACATCTGCTAATGCCTGTCAGTCTCTGGAGTGAATGTGCCATTCGAGCCAACGGAAGTGGGCAGAAGCAGCCTTCATGGGTAGGGCTGACAAGTTATTTTGAGTCTTCTGAATTACCTTTATTGTTGCCCGGTACTTACAGGCAGACCTCTCCTTCCATTAAACTCCAGCACTAACAGTACTTCTGAAAACAGCTCTAGTGGTTTGTAACTCATCTTTCTGGCTTTTCGCATAAATGGAATATTTGTGGTAGTTGAACGATAAATGGTGAGATAATGGTGTTTTACAGGCAGTGAAATGACAAGGTCAGTTTTAATTAAGCTGAGATCAACCTCAGTCTGTATTGCACACTTCTGATTAGGTTATTTCAAATTAACATAAGTTTTGGGAGACTTCGCTGAAGTCAGTGGTGTTAAACACCAGCTGTGCTGGCAGAAAAGCGTGGGATATGAGAAGGAGATAGCATTCACATTGAAATTAGCACTTGGCACAATATAATTCTCTGATTGCAAACTATGTGGAGTTGCCTGTGCTAATTGGTTGATTTTATTTGAAGCAGATGTTGTTAGCTTTCCCACTAATGATCTGGAGAGAAATTCTTTTGAAAGACATGCCATGTTAGGATCTCTGCAGTATAATAAGCTAATTACAACTTTAAGTACTTGCAGTAATTAGCACAATGTGTATAAAGTGTTCGTGATCTTTTCACCCTGCCACATTATTGTCAGGGCAGCTTGAAAAACAAAAAGGAATGCTAGCTGGATTGAGTCTCCCTGGTCTAGGCGCTTCATTTCCCAGACTTCTGCACTAAAGAGATAATGAACTCGACTTCAATCCTTCTCTTCAGGCATGTCAAAAAGGTTTAGTGC
>NW_011457666.1:9203-9625 GCF_000754665.1 Bison bison bison | reverse complement strand
CAAAATGGATTTTGTTTGTTGTCTTGTGACAGAATATAATTTGTCTTACTTTTAAAAACAGTGACTTGAATATAAATAACCTGTCTGGTTTGCACATACGTTAGTCATATGAATATTATACCACAGCAGTTCCTATTTCCTCATTTGTAAATTTCTTTCCTGCTGGCCATAACATTTTTCCAAACAATATTTCACCAATATTTCACCAAATGTTTGGTTACCTCCCTCAAACCTCCCTCAGTAGACATCTGTTGGACTCTTAGACTCAGTCACATCTACTATAATATCTCTTTTAACCCTTAAAATTAACTTTGTAAAATAATTTATACTAGGCCTTGGACAATTTGGTGTATTGTTCAAGGTTGCACTTGTCCAATGTCATAGAGTTAACAGAGCCAAGTTATGAATTCAAATTTTTAAAA
>NW_011457666.1:7959-9103 GCF_000754665.1 Bison bison bison | reverse complement strand
AGTGCTGTTCCCCACCCCACCCCACCCAAAAAATGGAGAGTGGAATTTGCCAAACTGAAATGTTCTTGTGCACGCTTATGCCTTTATGACTTGTGAGGTCTTCATCACGTGAGTAAACCAAGGTATCTGAGGATACCAGTAACCTATTTATCTCATGTTCGTTTATTTTATTATCAGTTCAATCTGGAGATCAAACCTATATTTTATTTGAGAACAGTTCCCCATCAAACTTCCAAGCCACAACTCAAACTTCTCTACAGAGAACACTTTATCCAAGCCAAAATCTAGTCTTTCTGTATTTTGAACAGCCAAGTTATCACACACACATATATATACACACACACACATATACATATATGTGTATCTTGCTTATATAGTAATTATTGGAGGGAAGACATAATAGGAGTAAATGTGAGAAGTATGACAAAAATGTAAAAAAATGAATTGGGAAAAAAGAATTGATAGAAACAAATTCTTAATAACATATCAAGCAAAAATCCAGAATTAACTGCTGTTAATATGAGTGAATATGATGTTGAGACTGGTGGCTAAAATTCTTGTGTCTCTAAGAAGATGCTAAACTGAATAGTAGAAAATAATTTATAGTAAAATGTCACTGTTTCAGCAGTTCTTTGTGACTTTTTAGAGAATGTTAAAGAGTTCAGATTTTTCAGATCTATTATTTGAGATAGTTGCTTAAGAGTAAAAATGCAGCCATTTGTAATGGAGTCTTCTGCCAGAACAGGTGAACTTAAGTTTTTATATTTTCTTATGGCTCCTTCTTTGGCTTTAAGATACTTCTGAGAGGAGGCAGAGACTGAACAAATGCTCCTTTTAAAGTACCTTTGAAGAAGTTGGCTGGCTCCCTTGGCTCTCATTTCTGGAAAGTAGGCAATCTGATCGCACTTTCTGAACTTGGCTAGAGAAATAAGATAGCAAATTCCCTTATTCTTACCTCTACTGCTATTGTCTCCTCGGTTCTGGGATTGAAAGCTGGGGTTTCTGTGGTTGCTGGATTTGTATCTACCTCCAGTAATGTAAAATTTCACAAGGTGAATAGCCAAGCTCCTGGTAACTTTAATGGATTAAAAGAGAGGAGGAGTTAAGCAAAAATACCACAGCTATATGGCTTCTTAGGTGGCTC
>NW_011457666.1:7691-7859 GCF_000754665.1 Bison bison bison | reverse complement strand
ATTTAGGAGATGCAGAAGACATGGGTTTGATCCCTGGGTTGGGAAGATGCCCTGGAGAAGAAATGGCAATCCATTCCAGTATTCTTGCCTAGAAATCCCATAGACTGAGGATCCTGGTGGGCTACAGTCCATAGGATCGCAAAAATAGTGGGACATGACTTAGCAACT
>NW_011457666.1:6294-7591 GCF_000754665.1 Bison bison bison | reverse complement strand
AACAACAACAATTTGAGAAAAACAAAGGCAGAGATGCTGATGAAGATTCGCCCTCTTGAATTATTAAAAGAAAGGAAGGTTGTAGATTTAAGGGGACTCCAGTATTTTAACCATTCTTCATAAATACAAATTAACATTTATGGTTATGAAATTTTATTGATGTAAGTAATGAAAAGCAGTAGAGACTTTGTACTTTTCCTGAATTTACAGAGCTTAAAGTCCTCAGTTGAACCCATAAGAAATAATTATGTTCAAGCAAAACATACAGGGACAGAGTTTAGACCTAGTGCTGACGTTTTTCACCTGTCACTATGTCTGGCATATCTTAGGTGTATAATAAATGGTAAATGGATGAATTTTTTTTAGTGAAAAGTTAATGACTCATTCTCTGTCAATGCCTTGAGGTTTGATAATTTTCCACATTCCTGAAAGTATTGTCATGAATTAAAACTGCTTGAAGTGCCATATATAATTATTTGTCTAATTGGATTTGATATACTCATGAGTATTTTAGTGCAAAAAGTTAAAAGGACGTACTGGGTACTGGGAGCTTTGACATCCAGCATCCTTATTGATAAAATATAAAAGTGTTATTTGGCTATGGAAGGGATCAACCCACTTAGAAATGGAGCATCTGCTAGACTAACAAAAAGTTGTTTAACAATAAACCAATGAATTTCCTTTTTTTTTTTTTGTCAGTAAGGATCATTTATTCTTATCCTGTTTTTATTTATTTAAACCCAAAGGTGCCATTCCTTATTCCTAATATAATACCATGATCACAGGAATATAAACTGGGTTCCTAACAATATATATATTTGTTCTCACTATGAATAATCTTCATTTTCATTAAGTTTGAGAAAGCCAGAGATCAAATTCTTGCTAGATGCTTGAAATTAATAATATATGTATATATGAATGTTATGTATTATGTTAGATATAGATGTTTGTATATTACATACATTTATTACATATGATACTATGAATCATCTATTATATAGGTTTAAAAATCTGTCTACCTAATCAGTCTTTCATCTTTCAAAAGAGACCACCATTGGAAAGACCACAACCAAGTCATATGATTAACTTTAAAATTTTATTATGTTTTGATAACAGTTACTTGGAGAGCATTAATAGCTAAGCTCTGACATTTTTTCATTCACTCTTCCATGCAAAGAAAATAGTCTGACATACAGAAGGGCAAGCCGACTTTCTTAAAGCTTTCAGCTTTCTAAGACTGAGGAGTTTCCTAAAAAGAAGCTCCCCAGCTTTCAGGGAGTCAGCAGATTGAGACATG
>NW_011457666.1:5369-6194 GCF_000754665.1 Bison bison bison | reverse complement strand
TGACCTTTTCTAAGGCATCTGCTCACTGCTACCCTCTGTGTTCCACCCCGGCACTCCACTGTCCTGTCAGGGGCTAATGAAGCATGTGACGCCAAAACACTTATTCCTGAGATGCCTGCAGAAATGGTCATTTATTTTACTTCCAAATGTGCCAAATGGGGACAAGAAACCCCTACTTGATTGGTGGGGAAAAAAATTAAACACTAACTCCAGATTTTAACATCAAAGAATTGAGGTTGTTTGATCTTTAGAGGATACAGCAATTACATACAAAAATCTCATTCATGTAAGAGTTTTCTGAAAAAGTCAATTGCATGCCTTCATCTTTTATGTCATAGATTACAGGGATAGGACTAAATAATATCACTTTGAAGACAATATTTTTTTTCCCATTTCCCAATACGTTTTTCTTTTTTGTTTTTTTTTTTTTGCCATAAAAAGCTTGAAAAACAAACTCCCTGAGGCACCAGGAGCAGGAGTAAGCAGGGTGGTTTGGCTGCAGACCAGAATAGCACAATGGGTTTCTGCTTCCTTTCTGTTCCTTGCTCCCCTTCCCTCCAAACACACACACAGCTCTGCATGGCTTTCTGGTTTCAGGCTCCAGTTTTGCAGTTTTTTCCATCATGTGTTGGGAAGATATTGAAATGTAAAATTATATCCTCTGAAACAATCATATTGCTCTGGGGTCATAGGAAGGAAAGGTACAGAGATGAGTTTTTTCTTCTTCTTAAAAAAAAAAAAGGCTACTATGGGCCACAATACCTATCCCTTGCTGGTCTATGAACCCCTTGTGTGTGGTTTTTTTCCTTTTTTTTGATAACTCTG
>NW_011457666.1:1954-5269 GCF_000754665.1 Bison bison bison | reverse complement strand
AACTCTGATTTAATTTTGCAAAAAAGTGGCTTAACCACTGAGAAAATTGTGCAGAGGAAAGAAAATTTCTTCCTGATGAGGGATTATGCTCAGCAGAGATGCTATAATATACTGTGTGACTTGTTTCTATCTGCTATTTTCTTTCCTCTGGGCATGCCCCATTCACACACACATCCTTGAAGTCATTGGGCTGAGAGTTTGGCAGTGGAGAGTGGAGAAGGATGATTTCAGCTCTAGTCATAACAGGTAATGGAGTTGGCAAAGAAGGTTTCAGTATTGCTTCAAGGAAGTTGAAAATGACTAATGCAATGACTAACAGTAATATCTAAAGCAAAAGTATGATTCTGCACTACAGTAAGAATGAGTGACCTTCTGGGCTTGGAAGAGGGAGGCGAGAGGGTGGAGGAATCTTTGGGAGGAAGATTTTAGAACAAACAGACCTATAATGTTGGTATTTAAATGCAATTTACTCATTCGCTTTAGCAGATAAAGTCTTAATATGCATGTCATCTGTGGGCAGAGCCTGAAGAATTATAAGCATTAATTTGTTTTAAATACTTTGAAAAAGAACAGTTTTATTAAACACTATAGTCATCTAAGTAAAAAATTAAAATAAGTATCTTTATCTTTCAGAAACTAATTTCTGCCTACAGATCTTTTTCTATAAATAACGTGGGCTTAAATCATGCTACAGTGGTTGCCTCAGCATCAACTATACTTCCTCAAATGCTGAAGTCAAGAAAGCTGGGGCCTTTAAGTCTGTGATATGCTCCCTACTTGCCCAGTTCCACCCAAGTGCCTGTGCCTTGACATGGGCTTGCAAATCAGGCATCAGATGAGCTAGGTGAATATGTGAAGTTAACCCCTGATGGACTCACATCTTTCTGTGGTTCTCTCTAGTGTCAGGCCTTCAGTGAGATGAAATAGGCTTCTCATATTTTGGATTTATCCCTATTTTGCTTTGTTTCCCTGGAAACTTAGTTCCGTGAAATGGTGTCGCCTCTAGTATGATCATACTTAACACTTACGGACCACTGGTTTAGGGCAGGGACTCTTATTGGAGATTCAGATTTCATCCTAATAATGGATGAAATATTAGGTATATATAATATAAGGAATAGATATATAATAAGTTTTATGGGAATAAGGCCTGTAACTTTCATCTCAAGATATGTGAATTATGAAGCATAGTATTTGATTACAATAATAACTCTGAGACAAAGGTAAATTATCAGTACTACTTTATACCTGATTTCATGTAGACTCATGCAAGTTTGGTCACAAGTTTGAGAAGTCCAGATTTTTAATCCAGTTCTTTCCCTATGGGTTTCCCTGGTGGCTCAGTGGTAAAGAATCCACCTGCTAATGCAGGAGACGCAGGTTCAAGCCCTGGATCTGGACGATCCCCTGAAGTAGGAAATGGTACCCCACTCCAGGATTCTTGCCTGGAAAATCCCATGGATGGAGGAGCCTGGTGGGCTATAGTCCATGGGGTCGCAAGGAGTCAGACACGACTTAGTGACTAAAAACAACAACAACAACAACAAAGTGGGTGAGGGATATGAGAACTCTCTTTATTATCTAAAAAGTTCCAAAATAAAAAAATAATTAAATTTGCTTGAATTTAAGAAGATGACCACAAAGTCAACTCAGATTTTGTTCCTAGATTAACTAGAGTAGGTATCATCTTCCCTGAAAATCCTTCCATGTGACATTACATACTAGTCCAGTAACAGACTTTATGGTACTCTCCTGGAAGTTATGAGAGACGTTATTACCTAGTGGTTATGAGTTTGTACTCCTGGAGTCAAACTGCTGTGGTCCGAAGCCATCTTTGCCACTTATCAGCTGTGTGACCTCCAGCACATGGCTTGATCTTTCCCTGGATTAACCTACCTCATAGAGCTGTTATGGGCATGTGATTTAAAGTTACACTTTTGAAGTTCTTAGAATAGAGCCTGGTACATAGTAAGTACTCAATAAATGGTGGTGGTGATGATGCTCCATAGCATTGTCTTTATAACACTACCTTATGGTATCTAATTGCTTACCCCTACTCTTTCTTTTAAATGGTGAGATCCTTGAGGACAGAAGCCCTGTTTTACTTATTTTTGTGTCCTTCTGCCTGATAAATAGTAAGTGCTCTGTCATTGTTGATGGAATTACACTTGATTTCTTGGATCTTGACTTGCTATATCTGGGATTTGAGTATGACCCTTCTGTCACTATTGCCAAATTCCAGGCTTATGTGGGAGAGAACTACCAATTAATTTAATACTCTTTAGTGCTCTTTTAGGTGCAGTGAGAGCTGCAAAGATGTATATCCAAGGTCTTTCCCTGTCCCTCCAGAAACTCACCAGCATATATACTCCAATACATATATATATATACACACACACACACACATTAATTTATCTGAAAATGATAAAGGTCTAGATTAATCAGTACTGAGGACAAGTGCTTAAATTCTAAGAAGATAGAGATGATAGCAAATGGTATCATGTAAAAGAATATAGGATAATCTACTTTTGTGGAACATTCAGCATGCCTAGCTCCCCTGTAGAGCATGTGAGAAAATGAGCTAAAGTTTTACAAGAGAAAAACCAAAGTTTGTTAGACATTCAAGAAGCACAGAGTTCCTGCTTTAGATTTATTGTGAGGTCATTCCATTATTGAGAGAGAACTTAAATAATCTAAAACTTTTACTAACTTGTGCAAGGACTTTTTTTTTTAAGGTAAAGTGTTGAGATATGAGTTGTAATGGTATTGATGAGAGTGAGTGGACTGAGCTTGGTTTAAACATAAATTTATTACTACAAAATATACTTCAAAGGTATCAATAAAAATTGGGAGGAGGGTGAATTTTTTCTGGGGCTTTTGTTCTCTTTTACCAGTGTCATATTGCATCCTTTGAGTTGCTCCTTGACCAATATTCATAGGGGAAGTTTTTTAATCAGTGTATCAGATCAGATCAGATCAGTCGCTCAGTCGTGTCCGACTCTTTGTGACCCCATGAATCGCAGCACACCAGGCCTCCCTGTCCATCACCAACTCCCGGAGTTCACTCAGACTCAAGTCCATTGAGTCAGTGATGCCATCCAGCCATCTCATCCTCTGTTGTCCCCTTCTCCTCCTGCCCCCAATCCCTCCCAGCATCAGAGTCTTTTCCAATGAGTCAACTCTTTGCATGAGGTGGCCAAAGTACTGGAGTTTCAGCTTTAGCACCATTCCTTCCAAAGAAATCCCAGGGCTGATCTCCTTCAGAATGGACTGGTTGGATCTCCTTGCAGTCCAAGGGACTCTCAAGAGTCTTCT
>NW_011457666.1:0-183 GCF_000754665.1 Bison bison bison | reverse complement strand
ATGTGGAAGTCCAGATCCTGCCCACATAATTTCGGCACCTGAACACAGTGTTACATCTTACAGTCTTTGAATAAAAGGGATATCCATGTTATAAGCACTGTTTCCATTCCATCCAAGGCTATGAATTACTGTATGGTCTGAAAGAGATCATCTTCATTTGGGGGACCAAGCTGCTGGGCTGTA
>NW_011457665.1:0-608 GCF_000754665.1 Bison bison bison | reverse complement strand
AGGGGGAGCGCGTCATTGCTCTCGAGTCATGTAGGGGAACCTGGCCTCGAGACGTGTTGAAGAAGGTCTCTCGAGGTCTTTCTCGGGTTGAGGCAGGAAACCCTGGCTTCCCTCGACTTGTGCAGGTGACCTCAGGGGGCTTCTCATGGTGGCTCTGAGAAGTCAGGGAAACGGGAGGTGGGGGGGGTGGGCCTCTCGGGACTCCACGGGGTTTGGTGCATTGGAAGAGGGCCTCATCTCCAGTTGAGGCAGGAACCTCAGGGTTCCTCTGATTTCAGACTCCGATCGCAGGGTCCCTGCAGACTGGGGACAGGAGAGTCAGGCCTCGTCTTGGGTTGAGGCATGGAACTCCGCTTGCCTCTCGAGGTGTCCCCGGGGAGAGAGGCCACTTGTCGAGCGGTATTTGGAACTTGGGGGTCTTTTCCGGACGATGCACGGGCGAGTCACTGCCCCTTCGTCTTGACTTCATTCACAGGGTGGAGTTCGGAGAGGTGTCCGGGCATCGGGTTCTTACCAAGAGGGGACCGGGAAATCGGGGTGCTTCGCAATGTGGAAGCACCCACGAGGCCACGTCTGGAATGTCGTCGTGAGACCGGCCTCATCCTGAG
>NW_011457664.1:0-543 GCF_000754665.1 Bison bison bison | reverse complement strand
CATTAGAAGCCAGCACATGACTTACATTCAGTAATAACTTAGAGTAAGACATATATTGAAGCCTCACTTTGACATTGTCCTTGGTCTAAATGCCATGGAGTCATATTTTTAAAAGGGTCTTTTTGACCTTAGTAAATTCTCAAAGTTAGAAGTTATCTCTGTCCAAACTATACCTAGCATTCAATAGTGGCAAAGTCTTCTATAAGCCCAATAAGTAGTACAATTTATATAAATTATATATATACAGATACAGTCCATGGATACATTTATATTTACTTTGTTTTCCAATAGGATAAAACTTGGGAGCTGAAAATGTTACTCTAGGTCACCATGCTTTAGAATAAAGAGTCCAGACAACGAAAAGACACTGGGTTCCTGACCCCCTTTAATATCTTTGACAAATTAATTAATCTCTTTAAGATTCAGTCTCCATGATATGTGACAAATAAAAATATCTCTAAAATTCCTGTACTCTATAAAGTATGAAAATTTTACTATGTCATTGGTTCAAGGGAAACAGATAAATCACTTGCCAATTGGCAT
>NW_011457663.1:0-531 GCF_000754665.1 Bison bison bison | reverse complement strand
GAGGACAAACTCAGAGACCTCCAGGACAATATTAAACACTACAACATTCGAATCATAGGGGTCCCAGAAGAAGAAGACAAAAAGAAAGACCATGAGAAAACACTTGAAGAGATCATTGTTGAACACTTCCCTAAAATGGGGAAGGAAATAATCACCCAAGTCCAAGAAACCCAGAGAGTCCCCAACAGGATAAACCCAAGGCGAAACACCCCAAGACACATATTAATCAAATTAACAAAGATCAAACACAAAGAACAAATATTAAAAGCAGCAAGGGAAAAACAACAAATAACACACAAGGGAATTCCCATAAGGATAACAGCTGATCTTTCAATAGAAACTCTTCAAGCCAGGAGGGAATGGCAAGACATACTTAAAGTGATGAAAGAAAATAACCTACAGCCCAGATTATTGTACCCAGCAAGGATCTCATTCAAGTATGAAGGAGAAATCAAAAGCTTTTCAGACAAGCAAAAGCTGAGAGAATTCTGCACCATCAAACCAGCTCTCCAACAAATACTAAAGGATATT
>NW_011457662.1:0-500 GCF_000754665.1 Bison bison bison | reverse complement strand
ATTCTGCAGGCAAGAATACTGGACTGGGTTGCCATTTCCTCCTCTAGGGGATCTTCCCAACCCAGGGATCGAATCTGTGTCTCCTGTGTTGGCAGGTAGATTTTTTTTTACCGCTGAGCCACCTGGGAGTTTTCAAGATCCAGGTGGTTCAGAACCTGGGCTTTGCAGGCAGGCATACTGGGTATGAATCCTGCTCCACCAGCTACCAGCTGGAATGCCTTACATTTATTTTTTCAACTGTTATTGGAGGATAGTTGCTTTACAATGTTGTGTTAGTTTCTGCTGTACAGCAAAGTGAATCAGCTACATGTATACATATATCCCCTTTTCTGGGTTCCCATTTAGGTCACGAGAGCACTGAGTAGAGTTCCCTTATACCTTTTTTGAGCCTTTGTTTTTTTTTTTTTTTGAAATAAGGAATAATATCTACTTTAAAAGGTTGTTGTAAAAAATTTTAAATTAGATTATATACATTTTAAGCTGTTCTGGGCACGTAGTAA
>NW_011457661.1:0-591 GCF_000754665.1 Bison bison bison | reverse complement strand
GAGGCATGGAACTCCGCTTGCCTCTCGAGATGTCCCCGGGGAGAGAGGCCGCTTGTCGAGCTGTATTTGGAACCTGGGTTTTTTTCCGAACGATGCACGGAAAAACTGCCCCTTCGTGTGGACTTCATTCACAGGGTGGAGTTCGGAGAGGTGTCCGTGCATCGGGTTCTTCTCAAGAGGGGACCGGGAAATCGGGGTCCTACGGAATGTGGAACCACCCACGAGGCCACGTCTGGAAGGTCTTCGTGAGACCGGCCTCATCCTGAGGTGCGACCGGAAGGTCGGGAACCCCTTCCAGACAAAGCAGGGGAGTCGACCCTCCTGTCCAGATCAGGAGGGGACAAAGGGCTCAGAGGAGGGGGTGCCGGAAAACCTCAGTGTTCCTCTCGAGGGAGACCGGGATTTCGGGGAACTTTGTGGGTCGCATCAAGGGTGCCAAGTGCCCTTTCCACCTGCAATTCCTAACGGGGGACTTCTCCTGAGACGCTGTAGCGGGAAAGGGCTTCGTCTTGCGATGACGGGGGAGCCACGTGGTTTTTCTCCAGTTACGGCGGGATTCTCGAGTTACGACGGGGGATTCAGGATGCCTCT
>NW_011457660.1:0-512 GCF_000754665.1 Bison bison bison | reverse complement strand
TACTGTGGGCAGGAATACCCTCAGAAGAAATGGAGTAGCCATCATGGTCAACAAAAGAAGTCCAAAATGCAGTACTTGGATGCAATCTCAAAAACGACAGAATGATCTCTGTTCATTTCCAAGGCAAACCATTCAATATCACAGTAATCCAAGTCTATGCCCCAACCGGTAACGCTGAAGAAGCTGAAGTTGAACGGTTCTATGAAGACCTACAAGACCTTTTAGAACTAACACCCAAAAAAGATGTCCTTTTCATTATAGGGGACTGGAATGCAAAAGTAGGAAGTCAATAAACACCTGGAGTAACAGGCAAATTTGGCCTTGGAATATGGAATAAAGCAAGGCAAAGACTAATAGAGTTTTGCCAAGAGAATGCACTGCTCATAGCAAACACCCTCTTCCAACAACACAAGAGAAGACTCTATACATGGACATCACCAGATGGTCAACACCGAAATCAGATTGATTATATTCTTTGCAGCTAAAGATGGAGAAGCTCTATACAGTCAGCA
>NW_011457659.1:0-517 GCF_000754665.1 Bison bison bison | reverse complement strand
AGGGAAGTCCAATCTTCCATTCGAGTTGCGAAGGAAAGCTGGGGATTGCTCTCGAGTGACTGCAGGGCCAATAGACCTCATCTGGGCTTGTGTCCAGAAGCCAATGTTCCTCTCCAGGGGCGACCGGGATCTCTGGGTTGCATTCCAGACGCACCCGGGGAGACAGGCATTCATCTCGAGTGGAAGCAAAGAACCCCGCTCTGCTCTCGAGTCGCGACGGGTATCTCTTGGAGCTCACTGGGTGGACTAAAGGGAGTCAAGCCTCCTGAGGCGTTTGGAGAGAGGTCGCGAGGTTGGCCTCTAGGCCATGCAGGAGACGAAGGCCCTCATCTCCGCGTTGATGGGGGAGTCTCGGGGTGGTTCTCGAGCGGCGGCCCCAGGGTGCGGTTTCTCACGAGGTACGACGGCGAGGTCAGTGAGCCTCTCGTGGGGCGCCAGGGAAGTCGGGTCTCCATGCGAGTGGCGAGGGGGAGCGCGTCATTGCTCTCGAGTCATGGTAGGGGAACCTGGCCTCGAG
>NW_011457658.1:0-510 GCF_000754665.1 Bison bison bison | reverse complement strand
TGTTCCTTTGGTATCTCTGATTTTCTTGTAAGAAATCTCTAGTCTTTCCCATTCTGTTGTTTCCTTCTATTTCTTTGATTGATCGCTGAAGAAGGCTTTCTTATCTCTTCTTGCTATTCTTTGGAACTCTGCATTCAGATGTTTATATCTTTCCTTTTCTCCTTTGCTTTTGGCTTCTCTTCTTTCACAGCTATTTGTAAAGCCTCCCCAGACAGCCATTTTGCTTCTTTGCATTTCTTTCCATGGGGATGGTCTTGATCCCTGTCTCCTGTACAATGTCACAAACCTCATTCCATAGTTCATCATGCACTCTATCTATCAGATCTAGGCCCTTAAATCTATTTCTCACTTCCACTTTATAATCATAAGGGATTTGATTTAGGTCATACCTGAATGGTCTAGTGGTTTTCCCTACTTTCTTCAATTTCAGTCTGAATTTGGCAATAAGGAGTTCATGATCTGAGCCACAGTCAGCTCCTGGTCTTGTTTTCGCTGACTGTATAGAGCTTT
>NW_011457657.1:0-505 GCF_000754665.1 Bison bison bison | reverse complement strand
TATACAAGCAACTCCTACAGCTCAACTCCAGAAAAATAAATGACCCAATCAAAAAATGGACCAAAGAACTAAATAGACATTTCTCCAAAGGAGACATACAGGTGGCTAACAAACACATGAAAAGATGCTCAACATCACTCATTATCAGAGAAATGCAAATCAAAACCACTATGAGGTACCATTTCACACCAGTCAGAATGGCTGCGATCCAAAAGTCTACAAATAATAAATGCTGGAGAGGGTGTGGAGAAAAGGGAACCCTCTTACACTGTTGGTGGGAATTCAAACTAGTACAGCCACTATGGAGAACAGTGTGGAGATTCCTTAAAAACCTGGCAATAGAACTGCCTTACGATCCAGCAATCCCACTGCTGGGCATACACACTGAGGAAACCAGAAGGGAAAGAGACACGTGTACCCCAATGTTCATCGCAGCACTGTTTATAATAGCCAGGACATGGAAGCAACCTAGATGTCCATCAGCAGATGAATGGATAAGAAAGCT
>NW_011457656.1:0-517 GCF_000754665.1 Bison bison bison | reverse complement strand
TGTGTGAAATGACTGAAATAGTGTATCTCCTGGAGATGTTTAACTGCTGTTAACTTATTTCTCCCTTTTTTTCTTCCATTGAGAAGGCTGAAAGCATCATGGCCCTTATTCATGATACACCATAGCAAGTTTAAGGCAATAAAGCATTCAAGGAGCATAGGATTTGTGTCAGAGCTAACTGCATTGCATTTATTTTTATTCTCACTCTTTAAATCATGTATTGATCTTGCATTATCAGAGAAAACCATGTCATTCATAATTTCTTAAAGTTATCATAAAAACTTTTTTTTCTTTTTTAAGCTATATCAGGGTGAGTGAGTGAGTCTCTCAGTTGTGTCTGACTCTTTGCAACCCCAAGAGTTCTCCAGGCCAGAATACTGGAGTGGGTAGCCGTTCCCTTCTCCAGGGGATCTTCCCAACCCAGGGATTGGACCCAGGTCTCCCACATTGCAGGCAGATTCTTTACCAGCTGAGCCACCAGGGAAGCCCATATTGGGGTACACTTGACAAATCAAAT
>NW_011457655.1:0-501 GCF_000754665.1 Bison bison bison | reverse complement strand
TGAAAAGGAGGGAGACAGATCCAGCCAGTAATCAGTTCCCTAAGTGTTCTCACCGTCTGGAACACACAGAAATTCACAGAGTTGGGTAGAGTAGAGGGGTTAGGGAGGAGACACAGGCGACCTGGTGGAGAAAAAGGAGAGTCTAAAGGGAGAGAGAGCAGTCAAGCCAGTATTCTTGCTCCCAAGTGAAAAATGGGTCCTGAAGATTGGGTTCTTAAAGGTACAAAATTGGTAACAAATACATAAAAGCAAAAATTAAAAATCTAGAGTAGAAGTTTGGAATTTCAAAAATATGATGTTAAAGAAAAGAAGAAGGAAAAGAAAGAGAGAAAAAACGAACAAACAAAAACAAACAAGGTCGCGAAAATTGTAAAGAAAGTACAGGTACAAAGTTAATAACTAATACCAAAAAGCAAAAATTAAAAATCTAGAGTAGAGCTTGGAATTTCAAAAATACAATGTTAAAAAAAAAAAGAAGAAGAAGAATAAAGAGAGAAAACA
>NW_011457654.1:0-520 GCF_000754665.1 Bison bison bison | reverse complement strand
TCACGAGGTACGACGGCGAGGTCAGTGAGCCTCTCGTGGGGGCGGCCAGGGGAAGTCGGGTCTCCATGCGAGTGGCGAGGGGGAGCGCGTCATTGCTCTCGAGTCATGGGAGGGGAATCTGGCCTGGAGACGTGTTGAAGAAAGTCTCTCGAGGTCTTTCTCGGGTTGAGGCAGGAAACCCTGGCTTCCCTCGACTTGTGCAGGTGACCTCAGGGGGCTTCTCATGGTGGCTCTGAGAAGTCAGGGAAACTGGAGGTGGGAGGGGCCTCTCGGGACTCCACGGGGTTTGGTGCATTGGTAGAGGGCCTCATCTCCAGCTGAGGCAGGAACCTCAGGGTTCCTCTGATTTCAGACTCCGATCGCAGGGTCCCTGCAGACTGGGGACAGGAGAGTCGGGCCTCGTCTTGGGTTGAGGCATGGAACTCCGCTTGCCTCTCGCGGTGTCCCGGGGGAGAGAGGCCACTTGTCGAGCTGTATTTGGAACCTGGGGGTTTTTCCGGACGACGCACGGGCGAGTCAC
>NW_011457653.1:0-506 GCF_000754665.1 Bison bison bison | reverse complement strand
TTATAGTCATCATATCAATAACCTCAGCTATGCAGATGACACCACCCTTATGGCAGAAAGTGAAGAGGAACTAAAAAGACCTCTTAATGAAAGTGAAAGAGGAGAGTGAAAAAGTTGGCTTAAAGCTCAACATTCAGAAAACTAAGATCATGGCATCTGGTCCCATCACTTCATGGGAAATAGATGGGGAAACAGTGGAAACAGTGTCAGACTTTATTTTGGGGGCCTCCAAAATCACTGCAGATGGTGATTGCAGCCATGTAATTAAAAGACGCTTACTCCTTGGAAGGAAAGTTATGACCAACCTAGATAGTATATTGAAAAGCAGAGACATTACTTTGCCAACAAAGGTCTGTCTAGTCAAGGCTATTGTTTTTCCAGTTGTCATGTATGGATGTGAGAGTTGGACTGTGAAGAAAGCTGAGCACCAAAGAATTGATGCTTTTGAACTGTGGTGTTGGAGAAGACTCTTGAGAGTCCCTTGGACTGCAAGGAGATCCAACCAG
>NW_011457652.1:0-512 GCF_000754665.1 Bison bison bison | reverse complement strand
ATGGTTTTCTGGGAATGACCTTATAATATTTTCAGACACATTTTGCTGCCAACATTTGGTAATATAGTGTAGATAAATGGCTAGGACTTTATTGTAGGGATTGGCCAAAAAATATTGGAAAAATGTTAAAATTTAGAGGCCCCCAAAATTTAATTCCTTCATTTGTCATGTATATGTATGTTTATGCATATAAGCACACACATATATGGTCACATATGTGACTCCAAGAAAACAAACTTCCAGACATCAAGTACTATAATATATAAATGTACAAACATATATATGCACACATATATGCACACATATGTATATAATTCATTGATTCCTAGGTAAAAAGGTCCTGTATGCATTATATGTTCCTCAAAGTAATCAAAGCCCTGAAATTCTCTATAAATTTAACACTAATAATAACCCACCATTGTTAGTGTTACAGGATATCCACATTATAAATTTTTCTAGGGTCTGATTTCTGAAGGGCTCCGCATGTTCTTTTGAATGTTCTTTAAAGCTCA
>NW_011457651.1:0-501 GCF_000754665.1 Bison bison bison | reverse complement strand
TAGGGGATCTGGCCTCGAGACGTGTTGAAGAAGGTCTCTCGAGGTCTTTCTCGGGTTGAGGCAGGAAACCCTGGGTTCCCTCGACTTGTGCAGGTGACCTCAGGGGGCTTCTCATGGTGGCTCTGAGAAGCCAGGGAAACTGGAGGTGGGAGGGGCCTCTCGGGACTCCACTGGGTTTGGTGCATTGGAAGAGGGCCTCATCTCCAGTTGAGGCAGGAATCGCAGGGTACCTCTGATTTCAGACTCCGATCGCAGGGTCCCTGCAGACTGGGGACAGGAGAGTCAGGCCTCGTCTTGGGTTGAGGCATGGAACTCTGCTTGCCTCTCGAGATGTCCCCGGGGAGAGAGGCCGCTTGTCGAGCTGTATTTGGAACCTGGGGTTTTTTCCGAACGATGCACGGAAAAACTGCCCCTTCGTGTGCACTTCATTCACAGGGTGGAGTTCGGAGAGGTGTCCGGGCATCGGGTTCTTCTCAAGAGGGGACCGGGAAATTTCGGTCC
>NW_011457650.1:0-556 GCF_000754665.1 Bison bison bison | reverse complement strand
TGGAGCTCACTGGGTGGACTAAAGGGAGTCAAGCCTCCTGAGGCGTTTGGAGAGAGGTCGCTAGGTTGGCATCTAGGCCATGCAGGAGACGAAGGCCCTCATCTCCGCGATGACGGGGGAGGTCTCGGGTGGTTCTCGAGCGGCGGCCCAGGGTGCGGTTTCTCACGAGGTACGACGGCGAGGTCAGTGAGCCTCTCCTTTGGCGCCAGGGAAGTCGGGTCTCCATGCGAGTGGCGAGGGGGAGCGCGTCATTGCTCTCGAGTCATGGTAGGGGAACCTGGCCTCGAGACGTGTGGAAGAAGGGCTCTCGAGGTCTTTCTCGGGTTGAGGCAGGAAACCCAGGCTTCCCTCGACTTGTGCAGGTGACCTCAGGGGGCTTCTCATGGTGGCTCTGAGAAGTCAGGGAAACTGGAGGTGGGTGGGGGGGCCTCTCGGGACTCCACGGGGTTTGGTGCATTGGAAGAGGGCCTCATCTCCAGTTGAGGCAGGAACCTCAGGGTTCCTGTGATTTCAGACTCCGATCGCAGGGTCCCTGCAGACTGGGGACAGGAGAGTC
>NW_011457649.1:0-526 GCF_000754665.1 Bison bison bison | reverse complement strand
CTATCTATCAGATCTAGGCCCTTAAATCTATTTCTCACTTCCACTGTATAATCATAAGGAATTTGATTTAAGTCATACCTGAATGGTCTATGGTTTTCCCTACTTTCTTCAATTTAAGTCTGAATTTGGCAATAAGGAGTTCATAGTCTGAGCCACAGTCAGCTCCTGGTCTTGTTTTTGCCGACTGTATAGAGCTTCTCCATCTTTGGCTGCAAAGAATATAATCAATCTGATTTTGGTGTTGACCATCTGGTGATGTCCATGTGTAGAGTCTTCTCTTGTGTTGTTGGAAGAGGGTGTTTGTTATGACCAGTGCATTTTCTTGGCAAAACTCTATTAGTCTTTTCCCTGCTTCATTCTGTATTCCAAGGCCAAATTTGCCTGTTACTCCAGGTATTTCTTGACTTCCTACTTTTGCATTCCAGTCCCCTATAATGAAAAGGACATCTTTTGGGGGTGTTAGTTCTAAAAGGTCTTGTAGGTCTTCATAGAACCATTCAACTTCAGCTACTTCAGTGTTACTGGT
>NW_011457648.1:0-517 GCF_000754665.1 Bison bison bison | reverse complement strand
TGCTTCTGCTAACTACATCCTGTGTTGAGGTCCTTTAATGGACTGGAACCTGGTGGTCCGGAGTCGATGATAAGAAAGTAAAAGGGAGAGAGAAAGAGGATGATATCCTTGGTTAACGCAGAAAACCGATAAAGTCCTTAGACACAGGGCTTGCATTGCTCACGAAGCCACCTGGCGCCCTCTCGAGGGGGGCGAAGGCACAGTGCGCCTTGTTGAGAGGGTCTTAGAAACCTGGTCAGGAGAATGAGCATGACGGGTCTCTGTGCTCCAGAGAAGTAGCCTGAGAGAGAGAGAGAGAAAGAAAGAAAGACACGGGGACCAAAGCTCTGATGGAGCAAAGGTGTTTTATTCAACATTGTGTGAGTATTTATACTGTCTTACAAGGTAGCTATTTTCAGCAGAGATAAAATCAAAACTTACAAGTTATTAAGGAAACAGGTCATCCATATGAAAGAGGGAGGGTTGTAAATAATCACTTTTACCGTATGGTTCATAAAAAGGAAGAGGGTCGTAAATA
>NW_011457647.1:0-538 GCF_000754665.1 Bison bison bison | reverse complement strand
GTGGAACCACCCACGAGGCCACGTCTGGAATGTCGTCGTGAGACCGGCCTCATCCTGAGGTGCGACCGGAAGGTCGGGAACCCCTTCCAGACAAAGGCAGGGGAGTCGACCCTCCTGTCCAGATCAGGAGGGTAGAAGGGGCTCAGAGGAAGTGGTGCCGGAAAACCTCAGTGTTCCTCTCGAGGGACACCGGGATGTCGGGGAACTTTGTTGGTCGCATCAAGGGTGCCAAGTACCGTTTCGACCTCAAATACCTAACGTGGGACTTCTCCTGAGACACTGTAGCGGGAAAGGGCTTCATCTTGCGATGACGGGGGAACCACGTGGATTTTCTCGAATTGCGGCAGGATTCTCGAGTTACGACGGGGAATTCAGGATGCCTCTTGTGTTGGCCCAGGGAAGTCCAATCTTCCATTCGAGTTGCGAAGGAAAGCTGGGGATTGCTCTCGAGTGACTGCAGGGCCAATAGACCTCATCTAGGCTTGTGTCCAGAAGCCAGTGTTCCTCTCAAGGGGCGACAGGGATCTCAGGGTTGCAT
>NW_011457646.1:0-525 GCF_000754665.1 Bison bison bison | reverse complement strand
AAGACATACCAAGCAAATCTCCAGCAACACAGGAACACAGCCCTGAGCTCCAAGATACAGGCTGCCCCAAAAGTCACCCCAAAACCCATCGACATCTCATAACTCATTACTGGACACTTCATTGCACTCCAGAGAGAAGAAATACAGCTCCACCCACCAGAACACTGACACAAGCTTCCCTAACCAAGAAATCTTGACAAGCCACCTGTACAAACCCACACACAGCGAGGAAACGCCACAATAAAGAGAACTCCACAAACTGCCAGAATACAGAAAGAACACCCCAAACTCAGCAATTTAAACAAGATGAAGAGACAGAGGAATACCCAGCAGATAAAGGAACAGGATAAATGCCCACCAAACCAAACAAAAGAGGAAGAGATAGGGAATCTACCTGATAAAGAATTCTGAATAATGATAGTGAAATTAATCCAAAATCTTGAAATCAAAATGGAATCACAAATAAATAGCCTGGAGACAAGGATTGAGAAGATGCAAGAAAGGTTTAACAAGGACCTAGAAGAA
>NW_011457645.1:0-565 GCF_000754665.1 Bison bison bison | reverse complement strand
TTAGGACATTCAAGAAACGAAAAATGCCCTATGGGATGGAAGCCAAAGAGTGCAGAGGGCATTCCAGGCAAAAGACATCAGAGAAGAACGTGAGGAGCAAGCCTGAAGGGAAGTGGTCGTATCTTCAATATGCTGGGAAAATACGAGAGCCGTTGGAGCAGGGAGGTGACAGCATTGCATCTGCATTTCCAAAAGGTCATCTTGCTCCACGTCACTAATGATGGGAGAGGCTCAACTCCAAACTCCAAGGAGGGACCACTTCACATGAGTCCGATTGGGCCTCACTGCGATGTCTGTCAATAACCGATGCTGGAGAAGATGTGGAGCAAAGGGAACTCTCCTCCACGGTGAGTAGGAATGGGCGTGGGTAGAGCCGGTATGGAAAAGAATATGGAGGTTCCCGAAGGAACTAAAAGTGGAAGTAGCCTACGGTCCAGCAGTCCGACTCCCAGGCATAGATCCACCCACGGTATAAGTGAACAAGATAGATGCCCCGTTTGGGCACGTCTATCTGTGCGTGCGCGCGCACATGCGCATGCGCGATCGCCTGCGAGGCAGGGGGTGG
>NW_011457644.1:0-523 GCF_000754665.1 Bison bison bison | reverse complement strand
CCCCGTCGTAACTCGAGAATCCTGCCGCAACTCGAGAAAATCCACGTGGTCCCCCGTCATCGCAAGATGAAGCCCTTTCCCGTTACAGTGTCTCAGGAGAAGTCCCACGTAAGGTATTGGAGGACGAAACGGTACTTGGCACCCTTGATGCGATCCGCAAAGTGCCCCGACATCCCGGTCTCCCTCGAGAGGAACACCGAAGTTTTCCGGCACAACTTCCTCTGAGCCTGTTCTACCCTCCTGATCTGGACAGGAGGGTCGACTCCTCTGCTTTGTCTGGAAGGGGTTCCCGACCGTCCGGTCGCACCTCAGGATGAGGCCGGTCTCACGACGACATTCCAGACGTGGCCTCGTGGGTGGTTCCACATTCCGAAGGACCCCGATTTCCCGGTCCCTCTTGATAAGAACCCGATGCCGGGACACCTCTTCGAACTCCACCCTGTGAATGAAGTCAACACGAAGGGGTAGTGACTCGCCCGTGCATCGTCGGGAAAACACCCCCAGGTTCCAAATACCGCTCGAC
>NW_011457643.1:0-502 GCF_000754665.1 Bison bison bison | reverse complement strand
CTGGCCTCGAGACGTGTTGAAGAAGGTCTCTCGAGGTCTTTCTCGGGTTGAGGCAGGAAACCCTGGCTTCCCTCGACTTGTGCAGGTGACCTCAGGGGGCTTCTCATGGTGGCTCTGAGAAGTCAGGGAAACTGGAGGTGGGGGGGTGGCCTCTCGGGACTCCACCGCGTTTGGTGCATTGGAAGAGGGCCTCATCTCCAGTTGAGGCAGGAACCTCAGGGTTCCTGTGATTTCAGACTCCGATCGCAGGGTCCCTGCAGACTGGGGACAAGAGAGTCAGGCCTCTTCTTGGGTTGAGGCATGGAACTCCGCTTGCCTCTCGAGGTGTCCCCGGGGAGAGAGGCCACTTGTCGAGCGGTATTTGGAACCTGGGGGTCTTTTGCGGACGATGCACGGGCGAGTCACTGCCCCTTCGTGTTGAATTCATTCACAGGGTGGAGTTCGGAGAGGTGTCCGGGCATCGGGTTCTTACCAAGAGGGGACCGGGAAATCGGGGTGCTTC
>NW_011457642.1:0-506 GCF_000754665.1 Bison bison bison | reverse complement strand
TCTGACTTCAGACTCCGATCGCAAGGTCCCCTGCAGACTTGGGACAGGAGAGTCAGGCCTCGTCTTGGGTTGAGGCATGGAACTCCGCTTGCCTCTCGAGGTGTTCCCGGGAGACAGGCCACTTGTCGAGCGGTATTTGGAACCTGGGGTCGTTTCCCGACGATGCACGGGCGAGTCACTGCCCCTTCGTGTTGACTTCATTCACAGGGTGGAGTTCGAAGAGGTGTCCGGGCATCGGGTTCTTATCAAGAGGGACCCGGGAAATCGGGGTCCTTCGGAATGTGGAACCACCCACGAGGCCACGTCTGGAATGTCGTCGTGAGACCGGCCTCATCCTGAGGTGCGACCGGAAGGTCGGGAACCCCTTGCAGACAAAGCAGAGGAGTCGACCCTCCTGTCCAGATCAGGAGGGTAGAAGAGGCTCAGAGGAAGGTGTGCCGAAACTTCGGTGTTCCTCTCGAGGGAGACCGGGATGTCGGGGCACTTTGTGGGTCGCATCAAGGGTG
>NW_011457641.1:0-510 GCF_000754665.1 Bison bison bison | reverse complement strand
AAAGGCTTTCTCTGCATCTATTGAGTAATCATATGGTTTTATTTTTCAATTTGTTAATGTGGTGTATTACATTGATTGATTTGCGGATATTGAAGAATCCTTGCATCCCTGGGATAACGCCCACTTGGTCATGGTGTATGATCTTTTTAATGTGTTGTTGGATTCTGATTGCTAGAATTTTGTTAAGGATTTTTGCATCTATGTTCATCAGTGATATTGGCCTGTAGTTTCTTTTTTTGTGGGATCTTTGTCAGGTTTTGGTATTAAGGTGATGGTGGCCTCATAGAATAAGTTTGGAAGTTTACCTTCCTCTGCAATTTTCTGGAAGAGTTTGAGTAGGATAGTTGTTAGCTCTTCTCTAAATTTTTGGTAGAATTCAGCTGTGAAGCCGTCTGGACCTGGGCTTTTGTTTGCTGGAAGATTTTTGATTACAGTTTCATTTTCCATGCTTGTGATGGGTCTGTTAAGATTTTCTATTTCTTCCTGGTTCAGTTTTGGAAAGTTGTAGTT
>NW_011457640.1:0-510 GCF_000754665.1 Bison bison bison | reverse complement strand
CTCTGCTCTCGAGTCGCGACGGGTCTCTCTTGGAGCTCACTGGGTGGACTAAAGGGAGTCAAGCCTCCTGAGGCGTTTGGAGAGAGGTCGCGAGGCTGGCCTCTAGGCCATGCAGGAGACGAAGGCCCTCATCTCCGCGATGACGGGGGAGTCTCGGGGTGGTTCTCGAGCGGCGGCCCCAGGGTGCGGTTTCTCACGAGGTACGACGGCGAGGTCAGTGAGCCTCTCGTGGGGCGCCAGGGAATGCGGTCCCCATGCGAGTGGCAGGGGGAGCGCGTCATTGCTCTCGAGTCATGGTAGGGGAACCTGGCCTCGAGACGTGTGGAAGAAGGGCTCTCCAGGTCTTTCTCGGGTTGAGGCAGGAAACCCTGGCTTCCCTCGACTTGTGCAGGTGACCTCAGGGGGCTTCTCATGGTGGCTCTGAGAAGTCAGGGAAACTGGAGGTGGGGGGGGCCTCTCGGGACTCCACGGGGTTTGGTGCATTGGAAGAGGGCCTCATCTCCAGTTGAG
>NW_011457639.1:0-514 GCF_000754665.1 Bison bison bison | reverse complement strand
GACGAGGCCTGACTCTCCTGTCCCCAGTCTGCAGGGACCCTGCGATCGGAGTCTGAAATCAGAGGAACCCTGAGGTTCCTGCCTCAACTGGAGATGAGGCCCTCTTCCAATGCACCAAACCCCGTGGAGTCCCGAGAGGCCCCCCCCACCTCCAGTTTCCCTGACTTCTCAGAGCCACCATGAGAAGCCCCCTGAGGTCACCTGCACAAGTCGAGGGAAGCCAGGGTTTCCTGCCTCAACCCGAGAAAGACCTCGAGAGACCTTCTTCAACACGTTTCGAGGCCAGGTTCCCCTCCCATGACTCGAGAGCAATCACGCGCTCCCCCTCGCCACTCGCATGGAGACCCGACTTCCCTGGCGCCCCACGAGAGGCTCACTGACCTCGCCGTCGTACCTCGTGAGAAACCGCACCCTGGGGCCGCCGCTCGAGAACCACCCCGAGCCTCCCCCGTCATCGCGGAGATGAGGGCCTTCGTCTCCTGCATGGCCTAGAGGCCAACCTCGCGACCTCTCT
>NW_011457638.1:0-573 GCF_000754665.1 Bison bison bison | reverse complement strand
GGAACCGCGGGGTACCTCTGATTTCAGACTCCGATCGCAGGGTCCCTGCAGGACTGGGGACAGGAGAGTCGGGCCTCGTCTGGGTTGAGGCATGGAACTCCGCTTGCCTCTCGAGATGTCCCCGGGGAGAGAGGCCGCTTGTCGAGCTGTATTTGGAACCTGGGGTTTTTTCCGAACGGTGCCGGAAAAACTGCCCCTTCGTGTGGACTTCATTCACAGGGTGGAGTTCGGAGAGGTGTCCGGGCATCGGGTTCTTATCAAGAGGGGACCGGGAAATCGGGGTCCTACGGAATGTGGAACCACCCACGAGGCCACGTCTGGAATGTCTTCGTGAGACCGGCCTCATCCTGAGGTGCGACCGGAAGGTCGGGAACCCCTTCCAGACAAAGCAGGGGAGTCGACCCTCCTGTCCAGATCAGGAGGGGAGAGAGGGCTCAGAGGAGGGGGTGCCGGAAAACCTCAGTGTTCCTCTCGAGGGAGACCGGGATTTCGGGGAACTTTGAGGGTCGCATCAAGGGTGCCAAGTGCCCTTTCGACCTCCAATTCCTAACGTGGGATTTCTCCTGAGACGCT
>NW_011457637.1:0-526 GCF_000754665.1 Bison bison bison | reverse complement strand
CTGAACCAGGACATTGCTAATCCCTAGGCAAAATACAAAGAATAGAGCTCGTGTTCTACTAAATGGAAAGATTGATTTCAGAAACAGAAGCTGTCCTTTGTTGGTATCTGTCAATCTTTATGTGGTTTTGTTGATTTTTACTATTAAGGCTACTTGAACAAGGCAAGAGAGAAACCCCAGAATTGAAAAGCAACTGGCATTTTTGAAAGAAACATGTGCAGGCGAAGCTCTCTTCCTTTTTGAGAGGTGGTTAAATGCAAAATCTTGATTCAACACATAAGACTTTTGTGAACTTTATTTCAAATCTCCATGATGAACCCCTAAGGCATCCAGGAAGAAAGGACTAGAGGGGCAGACAGAAAGAGCAGCCTTTCCCCTTGGAGCCATCTCAACCAGCTGCTTAGTTCCTTCATCTCAAGGACTACCATCTGGGCTTCTCTGGTTTGTCTGATTCTTGTTTCGGGACCGTTTCTAGTCACAAGGCTGTCAACAGAGGGGGTGGTGTGTGTGTGTGTGGGAAACCCTT
>NW_011457636.1:0-550 GCF_000754665.1 Bison bison bison | reverse complement strand
TTGAGATAACATGGGCAGCAGGTGAGTCATCCCGGGCTAAAAAATAGATTGACATGAATCTTGAAGAAAGGCAGATTTCCAGGCAAATATGTCATGTCCTTAACATAGATGAGGAGAACAAGGTAGGGGAAAACTTACTGTTTGGTTCAGGTCACGTCTGAGCCTTTTGGGGGAACCGACCTGAAGCCAGAGTCTAGCGGAAATACACAGGCTTTGAACATCGCTGAAGACCAACATTTCCTAAGGAAAAAACGCATTGCTTAGCTCAAGGTTTGTCTGGGAAATTCTTACACATCAGGAGATGGCTCCGAGGTGGATTTCTACAAAGAACATCCATGCAAAGGACAAGCCTGCACAGCTCTGTGCACATCTGCCCCCTCCCCCCCTCACAGCCAGCAGCATTTCCAAGTGACCTCCTAAGGCCTTCGCCAAACTACAGGGGCACCTCTGGGTTTCCTGTTTCCCTCATTTTTCGGAATCTTTTCTAAAAAAAAGAAAAACAAAAAACAAATTAAAAAAAAAACAAAAACCCGCACATTTCTTCGTAGAA
>NW_011457635.1:0-522 GCF_000754665.1 Bison bison bison | reverse complement strand
ACTGGGGACAGGAGAGTCAGGCCTCGTCTTGGGTTGAGGCATGGAACTCCGCTTGCGTCTCGAGATGTCCCGGGGAGAGAGGCCGCTTGTCGAGCTGTATTTGGAACCTGGGGTTTTTTTCCGAACGGTGCACGGAAAACTGCCCCTTCGTGTGGACTTCATTCACAGGGTGGAGTTCGGAGAGGTGTCCGGGCATCGGGTTCTTCTCAAGAGGGGACCGGGACATCGGGGTCCTACGGAATGTGGAACCACCCACGAGGCCACGTCTGGAATGTCTTCGTGAGACCGGCCTCATCCTGAGGTGCGACCGGAAGGTCGGGAACCCCTTCCAGACAAAGCAGGGGAGTCGACCCTCCTGTCCAGATCAGGAGGGGAGAAAGGGCTCAGAGGAGGGGGTGCCGGAAAACCTCAGTGTTCCTCTCGAGGGAGACCGGGATTTCGGGGAACTTTGTGGGTCGCATCAAGGGTGCCAAGTGCCCTTTCGACCTCCAATTCCTAACGTGGGACTTCTCCTGAGACGCT
>NW_011457634.1:0-528 GCF_000754665.1 Bison bison bison | reverse complement strand
GCAGGGAGGAAGAAATGAACACATCCCCCTGGAGGCTGACCAAAACCAGAAATGCTTGACTTCACACTCTCCTCTTTTAGTATAACAGAAGCTTGAATTCTAACTCAGGCAAGATGGCTCTTTGGAGATAAGAGTCCACCATCTTCTGGGTTTGCCGGCATCATGAATAAAGTTGATATTCCTCGCCCCAGTAACCCATTTCTTGATTTATTGGCCTGTTGTGCAGCAAGCAGTAAGAGCCTAGACAAAGTAACTATGAGACTTAATGGTGAGAAATTTGAAGCTTCCCTACTAAGATTAGGAACAAGGCAAGGATTTTTCCTTTTACCACTGCTTTTCAACCTCATACTGGAAGTCCTAGCTAACTCATTAAGACAAGAATAGGAAATAAAAGGTATACAAATTGAGAAGACTAAAACCGTCTTTGTTCACATATTACATGATCATCTATATGGAAAATAAAAAAGAACTGACAAAATTCGTAACTAATTTACAATTTTAGCAAGTTTGCAAGATTAAAATGCAAAA
>NW_011457633.1:0-512 GCF_000754665.1 Bison bison bison | reverse complement strand
CGCTTAGAGTAAGAATCTGGCCTCGAATACCCCGAGCACTATCTGAGCGAAATAATTTGGGCTAGCAAACCAGACTGTGGGATATCTACCACGCGAAAAGCCAGCCCAACCTAAGACACCGCCAGGCCCGCGCACGGAACAAAGAATTGAACAGAGATAGCCGGCTGCAGACCTTCCCCCTCCGGTGACAGGCAGCCAGAGCCGGAAGGGGGCAATCGCAGCCCCAGAGACACATTATCTATAAAACTGTAAGCAGGCTTCTTTGCTAACTAAAACTTTTGGGGGTCTGGACGGTTAACATCTGCCTGAGAAGGTGCACCGGTTTTACACCCAGATAACCGAGTGGTGGGGAGGCGATAAGTCGCAGCATTGGCGCTCGCCAAACACCTCATCACTTGAGCTGCTCGGACCTGGGAAGAGCACAAAACTCAGGCCCAACTGAGTCTGCGCCTCTGAGGACTACCCGAGTGCCTGAACCTGAGCGGCTTGGACCTGGGAGGTACATGCAACCC
>NW_011457632.1:0-509 GCF_000754665.1 Bison bison bison | reverse complement strand
TTTCCAGGCAAGATACTGGACTGGATTGCCATTTCCTTCTCCAGGATCTTCCCAACCCAGCAATTAAACCCAGGTCTCCTGCAGGAAATGGCAACCCACTCCAGTATTCTTGCCTGGAGAATCCCATGGATGGAGGAGCTTGGTGGGCTACAGTCCACAGGTTGCAAAGAGTCGGACACAACTGAGTGATTTCACTTTCACTTTCTCCTGCATTGCAGGCAGTCTTTACCGACCGAGCTACGAGGGAAGCCTATCTATTTCTTAGTCTTATTTTTACCCACTGCAACCGATACAATGGCTTACATTTCACTGATGCTTAGTAATTGTCACTAAGTAGATGAATAAGGAATGTAGAAAAGGACAGATGCACAGGCTTTGGAAAGGAAGAACTGATAAGACTTGGCTGGATGTCTCTGGAAAGGTGTTGTGTAGAGAAGAGGCCCTTTGCTAGAAACAGAGGATATGGGAAGAAGATCCAGTTTACGGAAAAGGTGAATCCAGGAATGCAA
>NW_011457631.1:0-512 GCF_000754665.1 Bison bison bison | reverse complement strand
GATGCACGGGCGAGTCACTGCCCCTTCGTGTTGACTTCATTCACAGGGTGGAGTTCGGAGAGGTGTCCGGGCATCGGGTTCTTACCAAGAGGGACCGGGAAATCGGGGTGCTTCGCAATGTGGAAGCACCCACGAGGCCACGTCTGGAATGTCGTCGTGAGACCGGCCTCATCCTGAGGTGCGACCGGAAGGTCGGGAACCCCTTCCAGACAAAGCAGGGGAGTCGACCCTCCTGTGGAGATCAGGAGGGTAGAAGGGGCTCAGAGGAAGTGGTGCCGGAAATCTTCGGTGTTCCTCTCCAGGGAGACCGGGATGCCGGGGAACTTTGTGGGGGCGCATCAAGGGTGCCAAGTACCGTTTCGACCTCCAATTCCTAACGTGGGACTTCTCCTGAGACGCTGTAGTGGGAAAGGGCTTCATCTTGCGATGACGGGGGAACCACGTGGTTTTTCTCGAGTTGCGGCGGGATTCTCGAGGTACGACGGGGAATTCGGGATGCCTCTTGTGTTGGC
>NW_011457630.1:0-523 GCF_000754665.1 Bison bison bison | reverse complement strand
CCGTTCTCCCGAAGGAGAGGAGACACTGAGGCTCCCCGGTCGGATCTTAGAAGCCCAGGCATAATTAGTAAGCATGGTGGGTTCCACGCTCCAGATGGAGACTCAACCAGAGTGAGAGAGAGAGCGACATGGGGAGACCAGTATTTCGAGAAACTGATCCCAATTCTTTATTTTCCATGGTCTACTTTTTATACACTGAGATGTTATGCAAAAGTCACGCGGGGTCAGCAGTCCTGACTTTTATCAAAGTCAGGTGCTTCATACAAATGTATACAGAGGTCTTAGGGTGTTACATCATCTTCTGGCCAGGGGGGCCTGCTGACAATTTACCACCCTCTCCTTGTGACAGCGGTCAGTCAGTCAGGACACTTATTTCTCCAGGGCTGATTATTCTCAAAACAGACGCCACCCAAATAAAGTTACATTCCTACAGGGTGAGGGTGTAGTGGGTTTTAGTTAAGGAAAGAATTTACTTAGCCTAAGGTCTAACGTGATTAATATCAAAGGTTAATTCTATATATTC
>NW_011457629.1:0-546 GCF_000754665.1 Bison bison bison | reverse complement strand
GAAGTCGGGTCTCCATGCGAGTGGCGAGGGGGAGCGCGTCATTGCTCTCGAGTCATGGGAGGGGAATCTGGCCTCGAGACGTGTGGAGAAGGTCTCTCGAGGCCTTTCTCGGGTTGAGGCAGGAAACCCTGGCTTCCCTCGACTTGTGCAGGTGACCTCAGGGGGCTTCTCATGGTGGCTCTGAGAAGGGAGGGAAACTGGAGGTGGGGGGCCTCTCGGGACTCCACGGGGTTTGGTGCATTGGAAGAGGGCCTCATCTCCAGTTGAGGCAGGAACCTCAGGGTTCCTCTGATTTCAGACTCCGATCGCAGGGTCCCTGCAGACTGGGGACAGGAGAGTCAGGCCTCGTCTTGGGTTGAGGCATGGAACTCCGCTTGCCTCTCGAGGTGTCCCCGGGGAGAGAGGCCACTTGTCGAGCGGTATTTGGAACCTGGGGGTCTTTTCCGGACGATGCACGGGCGAGTCACTGCCCCTTCGTGTTGACTTCATTCACAGGGTGGAGTTCGGAGAGGTGTCCGGGCATCGGGTTCTTACCAAGAGGGGACC
>NW_011457628.1:0-509 GCF_000754665.1 Bison bison bison | reverse complement strand
CTTAGTAAATCTTTACAGCAACCTTTCATACTGGTAATGTTATTATTCCCATATTATATAGAAACAGAGGCACAGATATGTTAGTCAAGGTAGTATAACTAGTAGGAGATAAAGCCAGACTCTGAACCAGAGATCCCTTGTAGCTCTGTGATTCCTTTTACAACAAGGTCCAACATTTTGTGGTTTATTTACATTGTTGTTCTCTACACATTCACCCTCAGAGCCAAGTAATCATTGCTTCCTTTCACCAACATCCACTTTGTGCCAAGCACTGTTTGAGTTACTTCGCATACACTATCTCTGATTATTATACTAACCCAAATTTCAACCCCTGACCTGTAGCTAAAACAGCTTCCAACACAAACCTGCCTGGAAATAAAGGTGGTCTTTTATCCACTTAGCTCTCTGTTAATTAGTTAAAAAGTGAAAACTTGAGTTCAGCTATGGAAAAATAGGCAATTTAATGCTTTTGTCCTGTAAGTTGGCCAATAACTTTGGCCTTGTGTATT
>NW_011457627.1:0-548 GCF_000754665.1 Bison bison bison | reverse complement strand
ACAGATAAATAGCCTGGAGACAAGGATGAGAAGATGCAAGAATGGTTTAACAAGGACCTAGAAGAAATAAAAAAGAGTCAATATATAATGAATAATGCAATAAATGAAATTAAAAAGACTCTGGAGGCAACAAATAGTAGAATAACAGAGGCAGAAGATAGGATTAGTGTATTACAAGATAGAATGGTAGAATAAATGAATCAGAGAGGATAAAGAAAATGAATTAAAGAAATGAGGACAATCTCAGAGACCTCCAGGACAATATTAAATGCTACAACATTCGAATCATAGGGGTCCCAGAAGAAGAAGACAAAAAGAAAGACCATGAGAAAATACTTGAGGAGATAATAGTTGAAAACTTCCCTAAAATGGGGAAGGAAATAATCACTCAAGTCCAAGAAACCCAGAGAGTCCCAAACAGGATAAACCCAAGGCAAAACACCCCAAGACACATATTAATCAAATTAACAAAGATCAAACACAAAGAACAAATATTAAAAACAGCAAGGGAAAAACAACAAATAACACACAAGGGAATTCCCATAAAG
>NW_011457626.1:0-510 GCF_000754665.1 Bison bison bison | reverse complement strand
TTTGGTGCATTGGAAGAGGGCCTCATCTCCAGTTGAGGCAGGAACCTCAGGGTTCCTCTGATTTCAGACTCTGATCCCAGGGTCCCTGCAGACTTGGGAAAGGAGAGTCAGGCCTCGTCTTGTGTTGAGGCATGGAACTCCGCTTGCCTCTCGAGGTGTTCCCGGGGAGACAGGCCACTTGTCGAGCGGTATTTGGAACCTGGGGTTTTTTCCTGACCATGCACGGGCGAGTCACTGCCCCTTCGTGTTGACTTCATTCACAGGGTGGAGTTCGAAGCGGTGTCCGGGCATCGGGTTCTTATCAAGAGGGGACCGGGAAATCGGGGTCCTTCGGAATGTGGAACCACCCACGAGGCCACGTCTGGAATGTCGTCGTGAGACCGGCCTCATCCTGAGGTGCGACAGGAAGGTTGGGAACCCCTTCCAGACAAAGCAGAGCAGTCGACCCTCCTGTCCAGATCAGGAGGGTAGAAGAGGCTCAGAGGAAGTGGTGCCGAAAACTTCGGTGTT
>NW_011457625.1:0-515 GCF_000754665.1 Bison bison bison | reverse complement strand
GAGCCGGTTTTTTCTGGGGGAGTGGGGGGTGGGGCTGGCGGCCAGGCAGGCTTTGGGAAGGAGCTCATGGTTTGGAATTGCATATGAAAAGAACCAGCTTTCCGGGTTCCAAGGAATACAGTTTCCTTGGCAACCAACTTTGTCCGGTTCTATAGAATATCATGGCCCTCCTAGGTCAGGTCATCTTTCCTTTCCGTAGTCCTCGTTTGATCCCTGAATCCTAGACAGCTTGGATTGCCTCTGTGGGCTGGATGTACTGTCCTCCCGTTTCACCGGGCGGCGGGAGCGAGGTCCCAGAGGCTCTCCTGGAACCGGGCGTGGGGGCGGGGCTCCCCGGGAGCCCGTGGTGAAGGTGGGCAGCGCACCGGGAGCGCGCCCGGGGCGGGGCGAAGCCGGGCGGCGCGGGTCGGGAATCGGGTCGTGGCGGGGATGGGGGGCGGTCCCAGTTGTGCTCCGGGGACCCCCACTGAGGCTGGGAAGGCACCGGGAGCATGGCAGGGGCGGGGCGGGGCGGG
>NW_011457624.1:0-518 GCF_000754665.1 Bison bison bison | reverse complement strand
GCTTTAATAACTGCAATTACCTCTGTCACTGTGGCGGCAATATCATTGACTCAAAAAGTGCATACTGCTCAATATGTTAATACTATGTCTAAAATTGCCTGGAAAATCCCATGGACAGAGGAGCCCGGTAGGCTACAGTCCATGGGGTCGCAAAGAGTCGGACACGACTGTGTGACTTCACGTTCACGTTCTCATTCACGTTCATGTCTAAAAATGGCTCTTTAGCTTTGGCAGGAAGTTATAGATAGGAAACTAGAAATGGAGGTAGATGCCCTGGAGGAAGCAGTAATGCATATTGGGACTGAATTACAGGCATTAAAAGTAAACCTGTCACTGTCCTGTCATGCCGACTACTGGTGGATTTGTGTAACACCCATGAAAGTAAACGAGACAGATTATAACTGGGAGAAAATTAGAAATCATATTTCGGGGGTATGGAATAGCTCCAGCATTAGTTTAGATTTAGGCAAACTTCACACTCAGATAAAGACCATGGAATATTCCCATTGGATTTTTCC
>NW_011457623.1:0-532 GCF_000754665.1 Bison bison bison | reverse complement strand
GACGCACCCGGGGAGACAGGCGTGCATCTCGAGTGGAAGCAAGAACCCCGCTCTGCTCTCGAGTCGCGACGGGTATCTCTTGGAGCTCACTGGGTGGACTAAAGGGCGTCAAGCCTCCTGAGGCGTTTGGAGAGAGGTCGAGAGATTGGTCTCTAGGCCATACAGGAGACGAAGGCCCTCAAGTCGCGATGACGGGGGAGGCTCGGGGTTGTTGTCGAGCGGCGGCCCCAGTGTGCGGTTTCTCCCGTGGTACGTCGGCGAGGTCATTGAATCTCTCGTGGGGGTCCAAGGAAGTCGGGTCTCCATGCGAATGGCGAGGGGGAGCGCGTCATTGCTCTCAAGTCATAGTAGGGGAATCTGGCCTCGAGACGTGTTGAAGAAGGTCTCTCGAGGTCTTTCTCGGGTTGAGGCAGGACACCCTGGGGTCCCTCGACTTGTGCAGGTGACCTCAGGGGGCTTCTCATGGTGGCTCTGAGAAGTCAGGGAAACTGGAGGTGGGAGGGGCCTCTCGGGACTCCACTGGGTTTGGTGC
>NW_011457622.1:0-511 GCF_000754665.1 Bison bison bison | reverse complement strand
TGTAGCGGGAAAGGGCTTCATCTTGCGATGACGGGGGAACCACATGGTTTTCTCGAGTTGCGCCGGGATTCTCGAGTTACGACGGGGAATTCGGGATGCCTCTTGTGTTGGCCCAGGGAAGTCCAATCTTCCTTCGAGTTGCGAAGGAAAGCTGGGGATTGCTCTCGAGTGACTGCAGGGCCAAGAGACCTCATCTAGGCTTGTGTCCAGAAGCCAATGTTCCTCTCCAGGGGCGACCGGGATCTCGGGGTTGCATTCCAGACGCCCCGGGGAGACAGGCATTCATCTCGAGTGGAAGCAAAGAACCCCGCTCTGCTCTCGAGTCGCGACGGGTATCTCTTGGAGCTCACTGGGTGGACTAAAGGGAGTCAAGCCTCCTGAGGCGTTTGGAGAGAGGTCGCGAGGTTGGCCTCTAGGCCATGCAGGAGACGAAGGCCCTCACCTCCGCGATGACGGGGGAGTCTCGGGGTGGTTCTCGAGCGGCGGCCCCAGGGTGCGGTTTCTCACGAGG
>NW_011457621.1:0-505 GCF_000754665.1 Bison bison bison | reverse complement strand
TAGCTCCAGAGTAGTTCATTTTGGAGTCCTGCTACCCTTTTTGGGGAAAAAAAATAACTCATTATGTCTCATCTTTTCCTGACTATTATCAATGCTTGTTAGAATTTTTGGGTCTTCTTTATCACTTTCAAAGCAATGAAATAGCAAGACACGTTAGAATTCCATTTATAACATCAGTTAATATGCTTTAAAGGGGTTCTTAAGTTCATCAGGTTTAGTGAGTTAATTATGATATCAATTTGACCACTCATAAATGTATTTTTAATTGACTTTTTGCATGCTCCTTTTGGTGGTATTTTAAAAGCAAGACTCACATGGTGGGTTACCCCCTATGTCAAAGTCAAGTATTATTATTTTTAAATGACTTCTTGACTTTGAAGAATATGTATAATTATTTTCCCAAAGATTCATACATTTTACCCAATATTGTTCTTATTGTACTTACAAGACCAATGGAAACTGGTGTTAGTCAAAAAAGTCTAAGACCTTTAATAAGATTTAAAGT
>NW_011457620.1:0-521 GCF_000754665.1 Bison bison bison | reverse complement strand
GAAGTCCCACGTGAGGAACTGGAGGTCGAATAGGTACTTGGCACCCTTGATCGCGCCCCCACAAAGTTCCCCCGGCATCCCGGTCTCCCTGGAGAGGAACACCGAGATTTTCCCGACACCACTTCCTCTGAGCCCCTTCTAACCTCCTGATCTCCACAGGAGGGTCGACTCCCCTGCTTTGCCTAGAATGGGTTCCCGACCTTCCGGTCTCACCTCAGGATGAGGCCAGTCTCACGACGACATTTCAGACGTGGCCTCGTGGGTGCTTCCACGTTGGGAAGCACCCCGATTTCCCGGTCCCCTCTTGATAAGAACCCGATGCCCGGACACCTCTCCGAACTCCACCCTGTGAATGAAGTCAACACGAAGGGGCAGTGACTCGCCCGTGCATCGTCCGGAAAAATCCCCAGGTTCCAAATACAGCTCGACAAGTGGCCTCTCTCCCCGGGGACACCTCGAGAGGCAAGAGGAGTTCCATGCCTCAACCCAAGACGAGGCCTGACTCTCCTGTCCCCAGTCTG
>NW_011457619.1:0-504 GCF_000754665.1 Bison bison bison | reverse complement strand
GAAATATACACATTACCAAATGTAGAAATAGATAGCTACTGGGAAGTTGCTGTGTAACTACCAGGGAGCTCAACCGTGGGAGCTCTGGTGACGAAGGGTGGGAGCAGGGTGGGATGGGATGGGAGGTGGGAGGGAGGTTCCCGAGGGAGGGAACATATATACACCCATGCTGATTCATGTTGATGTATGGCAGAAACCAACACAACATTGTATAGAAGTTATCCTCCAATGAAAAATAAATAAATTCAGTTTTAAAAAAGCATACTGGATCTGAATACAATAATATGAATTCTCTATAATCTGTAGGGCATTTCTCTGAGTTTATTTTGGGAGGACTAAAAAGAATAAAGGCAATTATTCCCAAGGCTGAAGTTCTACTTGTGGCAAAGAGCAGATTGTTTTAATAATTAAGCTACTTTCATTATTAAAAACAACCTTTCCCTTGAAATCTACAGTTAGAAATAAAAAGAAAAAAATTCTTAGCAAACCCTAAATCATTTAAAT
>NW_011457618.1:0-537 GCF_000754665.1 Bison bison bison | reverse complement strand
CAAGAATATACAATGGATTAAAGACAATCTCTTTAACAAGTGGTGCTGGGAAAACTAGGTCAACCACTTGTAAAGAATGAAACTAGAGCACTTTCTAACACCATACACAAAATAAACTACAAATAGGATTAAAGATCTAAACGTAAGGCCAGGAACTGTAAAACTCCTAGAGGAGAACATAGGCAAAACACTCTCCGACATATATCACAGCAGGATCCTCTATGACCCACCTCCCAGAATATTGGAAATAAAAGCAAAAATAAACAAGTGGGACCTAATTAAACTTAGAGGCTTCTGCACAACAAAGGAAACTATAAGCAAGGTGAAAAGACAGCCTTCAGAATGGGAGAAAATAATAGCAAATGAAGCAACTGACAAACAACTAATCTCAAAAATATACAAGCAACTCCTACAGCTCAATTCCAGTAAAATAAATGACCCAATCAAAAATGGGCCAAAGAACTAAATAGACATTTCTCCAAAGAAGACATACAGATGGCTAACAAACACATGAAAAGATGCTCAACATCACTCATT
>NW_011457617.1:0-500 GCF_000754665.1 Bison bison bison | reverse complement strand
CTGACTTTTTGGACCCCATGGACTGTAGCCTGGCAGGCTCCTCTGTCCATGGGATTCTCCAAGTAAGAATACTGGAGTGGGTTGCCATTTCCTGCTCCAGGGATCTCTTGACTGTTATCAAATGAGTAAATTAATGCCATAAGGCCACACTAGTTTTTATACACCATCTAGGGAGGCTCTGTGCCTAGAAGGTGAAACTTGGACAGTCCTGGGTTCTAACTTTTTTTTCTCATTTGGCTAATTTTGTGAGCTTGAGAAATTTTTTAACTTCAGGGGACCTGAGTATCAGTACTTCCTGATACTTAAAGTGTTGTATGAGGATTAAATGAGGTAGTGTATAGAAAAGCTTGGGCTTCTCAGGTGGCACTAGTGATAAAGAATTGCCCTGCCAATGCAGAAGACATAAGAGATGCCAGTTCAATCCCTGGGTTGGGAAGATCCCCTGGAGAAGGGAATGACAACCCACTCCAGTGTTCTTGCCTGGAGAATCCCGTGGACAG
>NW_011457616.1:0-504 GCF_000754665.1 Bison bison bison | reverse complement strand
CCAGGGAACTCCTGACTCCAGGGAACATTAATTGACAGAAGCTCATCAAACACCTCCATACCTACACTGAAACCAAGCACCACACAAGGGCCAACAAGTTCCAGGGCAAGACATACCAAGCAAACTCTCCAGCAACACAGGAACACAGCCCTGAGCTCCAAGATACAGGCTGCCCAAAGTCACCCCAAAACCATAGACATCTCATAACTCATTACTGGACACTTCATTGCACTCCACAGAGAAGAAATACAGCTCCACCCACCAGAACACCAACACAAGCTTCCCTAACCAAGAAACCTTGACAAGCCACCTGTACAAACCCACACACAGTGAGGAAACGCCACAATAAAGAGAACTCCACAAACTGGCAGAATACAGAAAGGACACCCCAAACTCAGCAATTTAAACAAGATGAAGAGACAGAGGAATACCCAGCAGGTAAAGGAACAGGATAAATGCCCACCAAACCAAACAAAAGAGGAAGAGAGAGGGAATCTACCTGAT
>NW_011457615.1:0-524 GCF_000754665.1 Bison bison bison | reverse complement strand
GGCTAAAACTTGAGGAGGTCAGAGAGACAAAGAAGAATATGAGCAGAAGAGAAAAGAGGAAGAGATACTGGGGTCGGGGGTGGGGGGTGGGTGTGCTGCAAGGCAGCCACCTGACTCCACAAAGACTAAAAAGCAGTGTAAAGAAAAATTGTCCTAAGTCCAGCCTGGAGCAGGACTTTTTGATATGATGTAATTCAAACTCATTCTGAAAAGAAATGTCTGATCAAAAGCTTGAGCGATTTTCTGGTAGATCTTAAGGGGATTAAGACTTGTTCTGGGAAACCATGCTTTGCACTGTCAGTCAAGAGTCTAGAGGTCACGCATCCCCGGGCGCAGGGTAAAGTCCCGGTTATCTCAGTGTAATCATTAATAGTGTGCCCATGTTCCCTCAAACTATGCCAGCTGGGACAATAAGCCCTTTGGACAAGTATTCCTTTCTTTTTATCTAGTATAACATGTTGTGTATAGTTTAACAATGATTAGCTAACCATTCTTTTTCCTTTAAATGTGCCTCCCAAAAATGA
>NW_011457614.1:0-521 GCF_000754665.1 Bison bison bison | reverse complement strand
AAGACGAGGCCTGACTCTCCTGTCCCCAGTCTGCAGCGACCCTGCGATCGGAGTCTGAAATCAGAGGTACCCTGCGGTTCCTGCCTCAACTGGAGGTGAGGCCCTCTTCCAATGCACCAAACCCAGTGGAGACCTGAAAGGCCCCTCCCACCTCCAGTTTCCCTGGCTTCTCAGAGCCACCATGACAAGTCCCATGAGGTCACCTGCACAAGTCGAGGGAACCCAGGGTTTCCTGCCTCAACCCGAGAAAGACCTCGAGAGACCTTCTTCAACACGTCTCGAGGCCAGATTCCCCTACCATGACTCGAGAGCAGTGACGGGCTCCCCCTCGCCACTGGCATGGAGACCCAACTTCCCTGGCACCCCACGAGAGGCTCACTGACCTCGCCGTCGTACCTCGTGAAAAACCGCACACTGGGGCCGCCGCTAGAGAACAACCCCGAGACTCCCCCGTCATCGCGAGATGAGGGCTTTCGTCTCCTACATGGCCTAGAGACCAATCTTGCGACCACTCTCCAAAC
>NW_011457613.1:0-642 GCF_000754665.1 Bison bison bison | reverse complement strand
TCCCTGACTTCTCAGAGCCACCATGAGAAGCCCCCTGAGGTCACCGGCACAAGTCGAGGGAAGCCAGGGTTTCCTGCCTCAACCAGAGAAAGACCTCGAGACACCTTCTTCAACACGTCTCGAGGCCAGATTCCCCTCCCATGACTCGAGAGCAATGACGCGCTCCCCCTCGCCACTCGCATGGAGACCCGACTTCCCTGGCGCCCC
The DNA here is from genome assembly GCF_000754665.1 of Bison bison bison. Lineage (NCBI taxonomy): Eukaryota > Metazoa > Chordata > Mammalia > Artiodactyla > Bovidae > Bison > Bison bison. Next base: position 435 of record NW_011457613.1, on the reverse strand, counting down.
ACGAGAGGCTCACTGACCTCGCCGTCGTGCCTCGTGAAAAACCGCACCCTGGGGCCGCCGTTCGAGAACCACCCCGAGACTCCCCCGTCTTCGCGGAGATGAGGGCCTTCGTCTCCTGCATGGCATAGAGGCCAACCTCGCGACCTCTCTCCAAACGCCTCAGGAGGCTTGACTCCCTTTTGTCCACCCAGTGAGCTCCAAGAAATACCCGTCGCGACTAGAGAGCAGAGCGGGGTTCTTTGCTTCCACTCGAGATAAATGCCTCTCTCCCTGGGTGCGTCTGGAATGCAACCCCGAGATCCCGGTCGACCCTGGAGAGGAACATTGGCTTCTGGACACAAGCCTAGATGAGGTCTATTGGCCCTGCAGTCACTCGAGAGCAATCCCCAGCTTTCCTCCGCAACTCGAATGGAAGATTGGACTTCCCTGGGCCAA
>NW_011457612.1:0-520 GCF_000754665.1 Bison bison bison | reverse complement strand
TGAGGTCACGTGCACAAGTCGAGGGAACCCAGGGTTTCCTGCCTCAACCCGAGAAAGACCTCGAGAGACCTTCTTCAACACGTCTCGAGGCCAGATTCCCCTACCATGGCTCGGGAGCAGTGACGCGCTCCCCCTCGCCACTCGCATGGAGACCCGACTTTCCTGGCGCCCCACGAGAGGCTCACTGACCTCGCCGTCGTTCCTCGTGAGAAACCGCACACTGGGGCCGCCGCTCGAGAACAACCCCGAGATTCCCCCGTCATAGAGAGATGAGGGCCTTCGTCTCCTGCATGGCCTAGAGACGAATCTCGCGACCTCTCTCCAAACGCCTCAGGAGGCTTGACTCCCTTGAGTCCACCCAGTGAGCTCCAAGAGATACCCGTTGTGATTCGAGAGCAGAGCGGGGTTCTTTGCTTCCACTCGAGATGAATGCCTGTCTCCCCGGGTGCGTCTGGAATGCAACCCCGAGATCCCTGTCGCCCCTGGAGAGGAACATTGGCTTCTGGACACAAGCCTAGAT
>NW_011457611.1:0-530 GCF_000754665.1 Bison bison bison | reverse complement strand
GTCACTCGAGAGCAATCCCAAGCTTTGCTTCGCAACTCGAATGGAAGATTGGACTTGCCTGGGCCAACACAAGAGGCAGCCTGAATTCCCCGTCGTAACTCGAGAATCCCGCCGTAACTCGAGAAAAACCACCTGGCTCCCCCGTCATCGCAAGATGAAGCCCTTTCCCGCTACAGCGTCTCAGGAGAAGTCCCACGTTAGGAATTGGAGGTCGAAAGGGCACTTGGCACCCTTGATGCGACCCACAAAGTTCCCCGAAATCCCGGTCTCCCTCGAGAGGAACACTGAGGTTTTCCGGCACCCCCTCCTCTGAGCCCTTTCTCCCCTCCTGATCTGGACAGGAGGGTCGACTCCCCTGCTTTGTCTGGAAGGGGTTCCCGACCTTCCGGTCGCACCTCAGGATGAGGCCGGTCTCACGACGACATTCCAGACGTGGCCTCGTGGGTGGTTCCACATTCCGTAGGACCCCGATTTCCCGGGCCCCTCTTGATAAGAACCCGATGCCCGGACACCTCTCCGAACTCCACCCT
>NW_011457610.1:0-503 GCF_000754665.1 Bison bison bison | reverse complement strand
TGCACAAGTCGAGGGAACCCAGGGTCTCCTGCCTCAACCTGAGAAAGATCTCGAGAGACCTTCTTCAACACGTCTCGAGGCCAGATTCCCCTACCATGACTCGAGAGCAATGACGCGCTACCCCTCGCCACTCGCATGGAGACCCGACTTCCTGGCGCCCCACGAGAAGCTCACTGACCTCGCCGTCGTACCTCGTGAGAAAGCGCACACTGGGGCCGCCGCTCGAGAACAGCCCCGAGACTCCCCCGTCATCGCGAGATGAGGGCCTTCGTCTCCTGCATGGCGTGGAGACAAATCTCACGACCTCTCTCCAAAAGCCTCAGGAGGCTTGACTCCCTTTAGTCCACCCAGTGAGCTCCAAGAGATACCCGTCGCGACTCGAGAGCAGAGCGGGGTTCTTTGCTTGCACTCGAGATGAATGACTGTCTCCCAGGGTGCGTCTGGAATGCAACCCCGAGATCCCGCTCGCCCCTGGAGAGGAACATTGGCTTCTGGACACAAGC
>NW_011457609.1:0-506 GCF_000754665.1 Bison bison bison | reverse complement strand
CTTGTTATATTTTTGTAGATTAGTTGTTTGTCGGTTGCTTCATTTGTCTATTATTTTCTCCCATTCTGAAGGCTGTCTTTTCACCTTGCTAATAGTTTCCTTTGATGTGCAGTAAGCTTTTAAGTTTGATTAGGTTCCATTTGTTTATTTTTGCTTTTATTTCCAATATTCTGGGAGGTGGGTCATAGAGGATCCTGCTGTGATGTATGTCAGAGAGTGTTTTGCCTATGTTCTCCTCTAGGAGTTTTATAGTTTCTGGTCTTATGTTGAGATCTTTAATCCATTTTGAGTTTATTTTTGTATATGGTGTTAGAAAGTGTTCTAGTTTCATTCTTTTACAAGTGGTTGACCAGATTTCCCAGCACCACATGTTAAAGAGATTGTCTTTAATCCACTGTATATTCTTGCCTCCTTTGTCAAAGATAAGGTGTCCATATGTGCGTGGATTTATCTCTGGGCTTTCTGTTTTGTTCCATTGATCTATATTTCTGTCTTTGTGCCAGTAC
>NW_011457608.1:0-513 GCF_000754665.1 Bison bison bison | reverse complement strand
CCCTGGGCCAACACAAGAGGCATCCTGAATTCCCCGTCGAAATTCGAGAATCCTGCTACACCTCGAGAAAAACCACGTGGTTCCCCCGTCATCGCAAGATGTAGCCCTGTGCCGCTACACCGTCTCAGGAGAAGTCCCACTTTAGGAATTGGAGTTCGAAACGGTACTTGTCACCCTTGATGCGACCCACAAAGTGCCCCGACATCCCGGTCTCCCTCGAGAGGAACACCGAAGTTTTCCGGCACCACTTCCTCTGAGCCTCTTCTACCCTCCTGATCTGAACAGGAGGGTCGACTCCTCTGCTTTGTCTGCAAGGGGTTCCCGACCTTCCGGTCGCACCTCAGGATTAGGCCTGTCTCACGATGACATTCCAGACGTGGCCTCGTGGGTGGTTCCACATTCCGAAGGACCCCGATTTCCCGGTCCCCTCTTGATAAGAACCCGATGCCCGGACACCTCTTCGAACTCCACCCTGTGAATGAAGTCAACACGAAGGGGTAGTGACTCGCCCGT
>NW_011457607.1:0-506 GCF_000754665.1 Bison bison bison | reverse complement strand
GGGGAACCTACGTGGTTTTTCTCGAGTTGCGGCGGGATTCTCGAGTTACGACGGGGAATTGGGGATGCCTCTTGTGTTGGCCCAGGGAAGTCCAATCTTCCATTTGAGTTGCAAAGGAAAGCTGTGGATTGCTCTCGAGAACTGCAGGGCCAATAGACCTCATCTAGGCTTGTGTCCAGAAGCCAATGTTCCTCTCCAGGGGCGACCGGGATCTCGGGGTTGCATTCCAGACGCACCCGGGGAGACAGGCATTCATCTCGAGTGGAAGCAAAGAACCCCGCTCTGCCTCGATTCGCGACGGGTATCTCGTGGACCTCACTGGGTGGACTAAAGGGAGTCAAGCCTCCTGAGGCGTTTGGAGAGAGGCCGCGAGATTGGCCTCTAGGCCATGCAGGAGACGAAGGCCCTCATCTCCGCGATGACGGGGGAGTCTCGGGGGGGTTCTCGAGCGGCGGCCCCAGGGTGCGGTTTCTCACGAGGTACGACGGCGACGTCAGTGAGCCTCT
>NW_011457606.1:0-513 GCF_000754665.1 Bison bison bison | reverse complement strand
GGGGGAGCGCGTCATTGCTCTCGAGTCATGGTAGGGGGAACCTGGCCTCGAGACGTGTTGAAGAAGGTCTCTCGAGGCTTTCTCGGGTTGAGGCAGGAAACCCTGGCTTTCCTCGACTTGTGCAGGTGACCTCAGGGGGCTTCTCATGGTGGCTCTGAGAAGTCAGGGAAACTGGAGGTGGGGGGGGGCCTCTCGGGACTGCATGTGGTTTGGTGCATTGGAAGAGGGCCTCATCTCCAGTTGAGGCAGGAACCTCAGGGTTCCTCTGATTTCAGACTCCGATCGCAGGGTCCCTGCAGACTGGGGACAGGAGAGTCAGGCCTCGTCTTGGGTTGAGGCATGGAACTCCGCTTGCCTCTCGAGGTGTCCCCGGGGAAAGAGGCCACTTGTCGAGCGGTATTTGGAACCTGGGGGTCTTTTCCGGACTATGCACGGGCGAGTCACTGCCCCTTCGTGTTGACTTCATTCACAGGGTGGAGTTCGGAGAGGTGTCCGGGCATCGGGTTCTTACCA
>NW_011457605.1:0-511 GCF_000754665.1 Bison bison bison | reverse complement strand
TCAGGAGAAGTCCCACGTTAGGAATTGGAGGTCGAAAGGCACTTGGCACCCTTGATGCGACCCACAAAGTTCCCCGAAATCCCGGTGTCCCTCGAGAGGTAACACTGAGGTTTTCCGGCACCCCCTCCTCTGAGCCCTTTCTCCCCTCCTGATCTGGACAGGAGGGTCGACTCCCCTGCTTTGTCTGGAAGGGGTTCCCGACCTTCCGGTCGCACCTCAGGATGAGGCCGGTCTCACGAAGACCATTCCAGACGTGGCCTCGTGGGTGGTTCCACGTTCCGTAGGACCCCGATTTCCCGGTCCCCTCTTGAGAAGAACCCGATGCCCGGACACCTCTCCGAACTCCACCCTGTGAATGAAGTCCACACGAAGGGGCAGTTTTTCCGTGCACCGTTCGGAAAAAAACCCCAGGTTCCAAATACAGCTCGACAAGCGGCCTCTCTCCCCGGGGACATCTCGAGAGGCAAGCGGAGTTCCATGCCTCAACCCAAGACGAGGCCTGACTCTCCTG
>NW_011457604.1:0-506 GCF_000754665.1 Bison bison bison | reverse complement strand
GATGGACAGCTCTATACAGTCAGCAAAAACAAGACCAGGAGCTGACTGTGCTCAGACCATGAACTCCTTATTGACCAAATTCAGACTGAATTGAAGAAAGTAGGGAAAACCACTAGACCATTCAGGTATGACTTAAATCAAATCCCTTATGATTTATACAGTGGGAGTGAGAAATAGATTTTAAGGGCCTAGATCTGATAGATAGAGTGCCTGATGAACTATGGACTGAGGTTTGTGACACTGTACAGGAGACAGGGATCAAGACCATTCCCATAGAAAAGAAATGCAAAAAAGCAAAATGGCTGTCTGGAGAGGGCTTACAAATAGCTGTGAAAAGAAGAGAAGCGAAAAGCAAAGGAGAAAAGGAAAGATATAAACATCTGAATGCAGAGTTCCAAAGAATAGCAAGAAGAGATAAGAAAGCCTTCTTCAGCGATCAATGCAAAGAAATAGAGGAAAACAACAGAATGGGAAAGACTAGGGATCTCTTCAAGAAAATCAGAGAT
>NW_011457603.1:0-519 GCF_000754665.1 Bison bison bison | reverse complement strand
CTCTACCGTGAGGGTCACCCAGAGAGGTTTACAGCGTTATATGGAGAAGAAAAGAGGGAGGAGGGAGTTAGAGGTGACCCAAATGAGATGAGGTGGAATCAGTAGAGGAGAGAGTGGGCTATTCAGTAATCTCTTCCTTATGTGCACTCCACAACTGGACCGCTCAGAGTTGTTCACAGAGTTATACAGAGAAGAGAAGAAGGAGGAAGGTGACAGAGGTGGCCAGGAGGATAAATGGGGGGAATGAAAAGGAGGGAGACAGATCCAGCCAGTAATCAGTTCCCTAAGTGTTCTCCACCGTCTGGAACACACAGAAATTCACAGAGTTGGGTAGAGTAGAGAGGCGTTAGGGAGGAGACACAGGCAACCTGATGGAGAAAAAGCAGAGTCCAAAGGGAGAGAGAGCAGTTAAGCCAGTAATCTCGCTCCCTAGTGAAAAATGGGTACTGAAGATTGGGTTCTTAAATGTACAAAATTGGTAACAAATACATAAAAGCAAAAATTAAAAATCTAGAGTTT
>NW_011457602.1:0-507 GCF_000754665.1 Bison bison bison | reverse complement strand
AGTCTGCAGGGACCCTGCGATCGGAGTCTGAAATCAGAGGAACCCTGAGGTTCCTGCCTCAACTGGAGATGAGGCCCCTCTTCCAATGCCACCAAACCCAGTGGACTCCCGAGAGGCCCCTCCCACCTCCAGTTTCCCTGACTTCTCAGAGCCACCAGGAGAAGCCCCCTGAGGTCACCTGCACAAGTCGAGGGAACCCATGGTCTCCTGCCTCAACCTGAGAAAGATCTCGAGAGACCTTCTTCAACACGTCTCGAGGCCAGATTCCCCTACCATGACTCGTGAGCAATGACGCGCTCCCCCTCGCCACTCGCATTGAGACCCGACTTCCATGGCGCCCCACGAGAGGCTCACTGACCTCTCCGTGATACCTCGTTAGAAAGCACACACTTGGGCCGCCGCTCGAGAACAGCCCTGAGACTCCCCCGTCATCGCGAGAAGAGGGTCTTCATCTCCTGCATGGCCTAGAGACCAATCTCACGACCTCTCTCAAAAAGCCTCAGGAGG
>NW_011457601.1:0-506 GCF_000754665.1 Bison bison bison | reverse complement strand
AATGCATGAAAGAGAAGAGTGAAAGTGAAGTCGCTCAGTCGTGTCCGACTCTTAGCGACCCCATTGACTACTGTCTACCAGGCTCCTCTGTCCATGGGATTTTCCAGGCAATAGTCCTGGAGTGGATTGCCATTGCCTTCTCCATCATGGATACATAATCCTCAATATATATTCAATTCAATGTTCAACCTTCTGAGACCAAAGACGGTGAGAGAACTGACTACTTTCATATATAAAACAGTAAAAAGCACACATACACATGGTCCAGCCTGGAGTTAATGTCTTCATCCTCACCTTCGGGGTCCTTAAACTGGATTTCATCATCATCTTCAGGATCAAAGGTGTCTGTTTCATTAAGTTCAGCTAAAAAGAGTAAGAGCATACTCTTAAAGATATAAAATCAAGATGTTATTAGATTAATTGTCTATTTAAGGAAATAATACTGGATTAATACTAAAACACTGAACTGTACAAGAAACTACTTGTAATAAATCTTCGGTTCAACA
>NW_011457600.1:0-534 GCF_000754665.1 Bison bison bison | reverse complement strand
GAGGCCACTTGTCGAGCTGGATGTGGAACCTGGGGGTTTTTCCGGACGATGCACGGGCGAGTCACTGCCCTTCGTGTTGACTTCATTCACAGGGTGGAGTTCGGAGAGGTGTCCGGGCATCGGGTTCTTATCAAGAGGGGACCGGGAAATCGGGGTGCTTCGCAACGTGGAAGAACCCACGAGGCCACGTCTGGAATGTCATCGTGAGACCGGCCTCATCCTGAGGTGCGACCGGAGGTCGGGAACCCATTCCAGACAAAGCAGGGGAGTCGACCCTCCTGTCGAGATCAGGAGGGTAGAAGGGGCTCAGAGGAAGTGGTGCCGGAAAACCTCGGTGTTCCTCTCCAGGGAGACCGGGATGCCGGGGAACTTTGTGGGGGCGCATCAAGGGTGCCAAGTACCGTTTCGACCTCCAATTCCTCACGTGGGACTTCTCCTGAGACGCTGTAGCGGGAAAGGGCTTCATCTTGCGATGACGGGGGAACCACGTGGTTTTTCTCGAGTTGTGGCGGGATTCTCGAGTTACGACGGGGA
>NW_011457599.1:0-513 GCF_000754665.1 Bison bison bison | reverse complement strand
ACCGCCCCACTAAGACCCCCTGCCCTCTACTGGCCTGGCACATAGCCCTTCTCTGGTCACACTTTCCTGAAACTATCGTTCCTATCCATCTTCACGCTCTTCCCAAACAAGTGGCTTTCTGTGCTCCCTCTCTTGTTCTCTCCAGGTGTCCAGGGTAACCATGAGGGTGAATAAGTCATCTGGTCCTGAGCTTCGTTTTGTTCGATGGAAGATTTTTGATTACAGTTTTGCTTTCCATGCTTGTGATGGGTATGTTGGGATTATCTATTTCTTCCTGGTTCAGTTTTGGATTGTTATACTTTTCTAGGAATTTGTTCATTTCTTCCAAGTTGTCCATTTTATTGTCCTATAGCTGCTGATAGTAGTCTTTTATGATCCTTTGTACTTCTGTGTTGTCTGCTGTGATTTATCCATTTTCCTTTCTAATTTTGTTGATTTGATTATCTCCCCTTTCTTTCTTGATGAGTTTTGCTAATGGATTGTCTATTTTATTTATCTTCTCAAAGAACCAGC
>NW_011457598.1:0-522 GCF_000754665.1 Bison bison bison | reverse complement strand
GTTGAGGTATGTTCCTTCTATTCCTGCTTTCTGGAGAGTTCTTATCATAAATGGTATGTTTGAATTTTGTCAAAGGCTTTCTCTGCATCTATTGAGATAATCATATGGTTTTGTTTTTCAATTTGTTAATGTGTGTATAACATTGATTGATTTGCGGATATTGAAGAATCCTTGCATCCCTGGGATAGAGCCCACTTGGTCATGGTGTATGATCTTTTTAATGTGTTGTTGGATTCTGATTGCTAAAATTTTGTTAAGGATTTTTGCATCTATGTTCATCAGTGATATTGGCCTGTAGTTTCTTTTTTTGTGGCATCTTTGTCAGGTTTTGGTATTAGGGTGATGGTGGCCTCATAGAATGAGTTTGGAAGTTTACCTTCCTCTGCAATTTTCTGGAAGAGTTTGAGCAGGATAGGTGTTAGCTCTTCTCTAAATTTTTGGTAGAAGTCAGCTGTGAAGCCATCTGGACCTGGGCTTTTGTTTGCTGGAAGATTTTTGATTACAGTTTCAATTTACGTGCTT
>NW_011457597.1:0-520 GCF_000754665.1 Bison bison bison | reverse complement strand
CTGTTCACATAGCAGCACTGGAGATGCAGACATAGAGGACAGACTCACGGACCAGGGTGGGGAACGAAGAGAGAGAGGGTGACATGAATGGAGAGAGCAGCATGGATGCATGTACACCAACATTTGTAAATAGACAACCAGTGGGAATTTGCTGTTAGGACTCAGGGAACTCAAACTCGGGCTCTGTAATAACCTAGAGAGTTGGGGATGGATGGGATGTGGGAGGGAGATTCCAGGGTGAGGCAACACATCTATGGTTCCTTTGTGTGGATGTATGACAAATCAAACTGATATTGTAAACCAATCAACTATAAATAAATAACTTTATAAAAAAATGAAGTGAACAGAAGCACAAACTTTACAACTAACACCAGAATTCCATTTAAAAAACTATATAATTTGAGAAAACAACAAAAGATCTACATGACCTTTGGTCTGGTGATGAGTTCTAACACACAACAAAAAAGCCAACTTACCAAATTAGGAATATACATTATTTCAAACACTGACATTTACAGTT
>NW_011457596.1:0-522 GCF_000754665.1 Bison bison bison | reverse complement strand
GGACCCAGCCTAGTTCAGTGCAGTGACCGAGATGTGGGCTCAGGAATGTTTCTCAGGGCTTGAACATGGGAAGGATACAGCCTGCTTTTGTGCAGGGACCAAGATGTGGGCTCAGGACTGCACTGGAAAAAACATGATTCCATTACTAATGAGTGTAATGCCTATATATAACAATTAGGTGTAACTAGTCCATTGTGCCATTTAGGAGCACCTCAAGATGCAAGGCAAATGCAAGGAAGTAGGAAAGGGGGAATTAACAGTACCACAATTATAATGGGGGACTTTAATACCCCACTCACACCTATGGATACATCAACTGAAAAGAAAATTAGCAAAGAATCATGAGCTGTAAATGTACTTTTGTGTGTTATCTGTCTTTACACTTACTGTAGTGCCTCTAGTATGGCAGGAGGTGATACTATATAGTTGTCCATATTTCCTACTGTCAGGAAGTTACCTAGAACAATTGGTAGAGTTGGGAAATTGATTGAAAAGTCCTAATACAAAGATGTACCTTCTAAA
>NW_011457595.1:0-518 GCF_000754665.1 Bison bison bison | reverse complement strand
CCCCTGGAGAGGAACACTGGCTTCTGGACACAAGCCTAGATGAGGTCTATTGGCCCTGCAGTCACTCGAGAGCAATCCCCAGCTTTCCTTCGCAACTCGAATGGAAGATTGGACTTCCCTGGGCCAACACAAGAGGCATCCTGAATTCCCCGTCGCAACTCGAGAATGCTGCCGCAACTCGAGAAAATCCACGTGGTTCCCCCGTCATCGCAAGATGAAGCCCTTTCCCGCTACAGTGTCTCAGGAGAAGTCCCACGTGAGGTATTGGAGGTCGAAACGGTACTTGGCACCCTTGATGCGACCCACAAAGTTCCCCGACATCCCGGTCTCCCTCGAGAGGAACACCGAGGTTTTCCGGCACCACTTCCTCTGAGCCCCTTCTACCCTCCTGATCTGGACAAGAGGGTCGACTCACCTGCTTTGTCTGGAAGGGGTTCCCGACATTCCGGTCACACCTCAGGATGAGGCCGGTCTCTCGACGACATTCCAGACGTGGCCTCGTGGGTGGTTCCACATTC
>NW_011457594.1:0-518 GCF_000754665.1 Bison bison bison | reverse complement strand
GGACAGAGGAGCCTGGTAGGCTGCAGTCCATGGGGTTGCTAGAGTCAACACGACTGAGCGACTTCACTTTCACTTTTCACTTTCATGCATTGGAGAAGGAAATGGCAACCCGCTCCAGTGTTCTTGCCTGGAGAATCCCAGGACGGGGGAGCCTGGTGGGCTGCCATCTGTGGGGTCGCACAGAGTCGGACATGACTGAAGTGACTTAGCAGCAGCAGCAGCAGCAGCAGCAATAAACTGAAGTGTCTGAAGAGGCAGAATCTTTTTTCACAAACCCCACAGACCATTGCCTCCAGTTGACAGTCCCATTCTAACCTGGCAACAAAGTTACAGGAAATGTATCTTATTCGTCATAAAAAAATTTTTTTCAATAAAACTGTAATCTTGCCTCCTCCTATCCAGATTGTTCTTTTTCTCCAAAGAATCAAATAAACTCTATCCCAACAATAATTTTTTGGGGGGAAGGGTCGTTGTGGTGGTTGGTTGTTCTTCAAACAGGATTCCCCCACAGCACCCCC
>NW_011457593.1:0-529 GCF_000754665.1 Bison bison bison | reverse complement strand
GTCTCTTTTTGTCTGCCCCTCTACTCCTTTCTTCCTGGACGCCTTAGGGTTTTGTCATGGAGATTTGAAAGAAAGTGCACAAAAGTCATATGTGTTGAATCAAGATTTTTGCATTTAACCATCTCTCAAAAAGGAAGAGAGCTTCACCTGCACATGTTTCTTTCAAAACCGTCAATTGCTTTTCAATTCTGGGGTTTCTCTCTTGCCTTGTTCAGTTAGCCTTAACAGTAAAAATCAACGAAAACTACATAAAGATTCAAAGATACCAACAAAGGACAGCTTCTGTTTTTGAAATCATCTTTCCATTTAGTAGAACACGAGCTCTATTCTTTGTATTTTGCCTAGGGAATTAGCAATGTCCTGGTTCAGATGGCAAGGCATCCGCGCGCAGGAGACTGGGGTTTGATCCCTGGGTCGGGAAGATCCCGCCGGAGAAGGAAATGGCAACCCACTCCCAGTATCCTCGCCTGGGAAATGCCACGGACAGAGGAGGCTGATGGGCCGCAGTCCATGGGTTGTATTAAAGTTG
>NW_011457592.1:0-543 GCF_000754665.1 Bison bison bison | reverse complement strand
GGTCTAACATGATTAATATCAAAGGTTAATACTTATTCCTTCTATATATTCATTAATGTGTGTAAGGGCAGGGGATATGGAGACTTAGCAACAAACATTGGCTCAACAAGTGAAAAACCCTTCACCAACACAATTTCTAATTAGCCCACTATACTTATACTTATAGTTTTCTAACTTCTCTAAGGAACCTGTTTTTAGAGGGTTTAAAGCATCTCGTGCCTCTCACGGTTGGGAGGCTGTGAGCAATCACATGTGGCCGGACGAGCCTGACAGGCAGGCTAGAGAACCTTCAGAGGAGTTTGTAGGTTAAAACACTCTTGTCACACCCAAGAGTTTTTATTGACTGGAGCTCTAGGTTAACTCCTTCTCCGAAAGAGGTGGTGGGGGACAGCCCCCCGTAAAGTCAGAGGTGTAGGTGAGAGCACAAAGTAGTAAAGTAGGCAGGCTCTGGTTATGGGGGTAGATGCTTGAGGATTTCCAGGGGACTCCTGAGGCTCGATCCCGCCTTTGCGTATGTCGAGCCTCCTTCCTCATGACCTTTGT
>NW_011457591.1:0-502 GCF_000754665.1 Bison bison bison | reverse complement strand
ACTGGGACCCTGATTCCCTCCGTGCGGCGCTTAGTCTGGGCGGGAAGCAGCAGCTTGGGAATGCAGCCTGGGGCGCTTCCTTTCCCTCGGAAAGAGCTCTCCCTGCGGGAGGCTTTGGCAGTGTGCACACCCCCAGCCCCTAAGCCCTCTGCAAGGACGCCTGGCTCCTAGGTCCGAAGGGAAGGCGAGAGCTGAGCTGAGGCACCAGTCAGGCACCAGTCACGTCTCCCACACTCCCGCAGCCTGCTCCTTCCCGGGCGCGAACGCTAGAAGCTGGGCAGGGCTTGGGGAGGCTCGCCCAGGCCAGAGCAGCCTCTCGGCCGGGGCCCTGTGCTATAGCGCCTGGGCGCAGAGCTGGAGCTCCGCCGGTGTGGAAGCTCCCTCGGTACTTCCCAGTAACAGGCTTGCAAGCACCCGCCGGCAGCCAGCCTCTTCTCTCCCGCGTTCCGGGCATTGGGCTCCAAACCTGGGACCAAAGTACTGCCCTGAGCTCACTGATCGT
>NW_011457590.1:0-508 GCF_000754665.1 Bison bison bison | reverse complement strand
TGCCCGGGCGAGTCACTGCCCCTTCGTGTTGACTTCATTCACGAGGGTGGAGTTCGGAGAGGTGTGCGGGCATCGGGTCTTACCAAGAGGGACCGGGAAATCGGGGTGCTTCGCAATGTGGAAGCACCCACGAGGCCACGTCTGGAATGTCGTCGTGAGACCGGCCTCATCCTGAGGTGCGACCGGAAGGTCGGGAACCCCTTCCAGACAAAGCAGGGGAGTCGACCCTCCTGTGGAGATCAGGAGGGTAGAAGGGGCTCAGAGGAAGTGGTGCCGGAAAACCTCGGTGTTCCTCGCCAGGGAGATGGGGATGCCGGGGAACTTTGTGGGGGCGCATCAAGGGTGCCAAGTACCGTTTCGACCTCCAATTCCTAACGTGGGACTTCTCGTGAGACGCTGTAGCGGGAAAGGGCTTCATCTTGCGATGACGGGGGAACCACGTGGTTTTTCTCGAGTTGCGGCGGGATTCTCGAGTTACCACGGGGAATTCGGGATGCCTCTTGTGTTG
>NW_011457589.1:0-505 GCF_000754665.1 Bison bison bison | reverse complement strand
GTAGTCAGATGCTCAGATATCAGACCTTCTCCTCCTCATGGGGATTGTTTACAGCAGATGTTTGTACAATCTCATAAGAACAAGACCCCAAAAAGGAATATAAAATAAGGGCAGTAGGGAAGATAAATAAATTGACTAAAACTGATTCAGCAAGCACACAGAGATATTGAGACTATGAACAGGAAATAGAGCAATTGATAGGTGCTCTCACTGATCTTTTTAAAGGACAGAAATGTAAAGCCAACTTTGGAGCATGGAGTTCTCTTAGGCAGAATGCTTTTGCTTCATAACAGCTATGCTTTTCATTTAATTCATTGTCTCTTTAGTTTCTCTTTCAGTTTTAAACAAGATTAGAGGTCAGTAGTTATCCAAGAAAATGGCCACGTCCATTTTCTCCCACATACTGTCCTGGGTTTCTGTGGCTAACAGGATCAAGTCTGTGTTCAATGTCATTGCCCCATGGAGATTAATTTCCATTGTGGTAGATTCTCTTTGTCACTGTGAG
>NW_011457588.1:0-542 GCF_000754665.1 Bison bison bison | reverse complement strand
GTGAGAATATATGCTTTAGAATATTGCCAAGGAACATTTCCCTCTTTGATGTAGGTCTAGTTTCCATTCTTTCTAATAAGCCAGAGTATTAGGACACTAATGGACAAAGGCCAAAGACTCTCTTCTTTTTTCTATTATCTAAGGTAAAACTTTTTAACAATATTCTACAAATCCATGGTGATTTCACAATTCATAGGCAACACATTTGCTAAGCCCTGTTAGTCCAAACCAGGCAGTTGTTTCTAAGGGACATGGTGTTCTCATTCCCTTTTACTTCACTTGGGGCCAAAAATTGTGGCCATCCTGATATCCAGTCATAACTCTGTGCCTTCATTTGAGGCAGGACAAATGCCTTCTTTATTTTTAAATAGAAACACTAGAAAAACAAGCAAGCATAGTTTTTAGACAGAGATTTTCCACAGGGATTTGGACACTATTATGTATTTTCTTTTCTGCAATGCATGCTTTATCTCCTAGAGTAAAGGCTCACAGATCTTAGTCCGATGTACTTAGGCACAAAGGACATTAATGATCCTTTTTGT
>NW_011457587.1:0-527 GCF_000754665.1 Bison bison bison | reverse complement strand
GCGAAAATTAATGGCTCTGAAGCAAGGGCATATACAAGGCATTGACATAAGATGGTCTAAATATAACATTTACATCACGTATAGGTCATTCTTCTTATTTTTTAAATAAAGGTTGTCTAAAGATGAGTGTGACTGTAAAATTCTTTGTTAAGCCTCAGAAAGCTGGAAGGGGATGCTTCATGGCATTATTTAGGCAGGCCAATGCCCTCCAAAGAGTTCAGGGGTGTCACTCAGAGATCATTTCAGTCAAACAATAAGATTTCTACCAAGTTTCAGGGTGTTATCCCTCAGCTATCTCAGCAGAAAACCAAGACAGAGAAGGACTTTTTATGAAAACATGTGTGATTGTGGCTTTCGGGTGGAGTGCTTTACCATGAAAACCAGTAAGATTAACAGGAGACACACCAAGTTTTTAAGACAACATATTTAAGTTCAGCTTGGACTGAAAGGACCAGCAATAGTACAAAATAAGAGAGCTCTGGACTTCTACCTTTGACAAGCAGGAAGCAGGCTACGGAGACTGTTTC
>NW_011457586.1:0-502 GCF_000754665.1 Bison bison bison | reverse complement strand
TGAGATCTTTACCACTAGCGCCACCTGGGAAGCCCTAACAGTGAGTGCTCCTCCACAATTACTCCTGAGTCCTGGAGAAGCATCTCACTCAGACACCTGCATGGGTTTCAAGTTTCTTCAGCAGTTGTGGCCTGAGATTTTTTATTACTGAAATGCTTGTGGTCTCACATTCATGTCGATCAGTTCAGAAAGTTAGATGATCACACAAGATAATCAAAACATGCACCTTTTAACCATTTAATTTGTTTCATAAATTAGTCTCTTTATTTTATGTAGGTCTCTCACCATGTGTAGGCTTTTGGTGACTAATTTCCTTTTCATATTCTTGACCTCTCAGCTTCTCGCCCGTGCCTCCCTCCTCAAGTCCAGCCATTTGTTTCATTTGTTTTCAAACTATACTCTTTATATCTCTGGGGTAACTACATGAAGTCAGTGAGTTCTTTATGTTCCAAAGGTACCTTCATCACCCTAGAGTGGATAATATCACAAAACAATAACAAAC
>NW_011457585.1:0-506 GCF_000754665.1 Bison bison bison | reverse complement strand
TAGATGGAGAAATATACCATGTTCATGGATTGGAAGAATCAATATAGTGAAAATGAGTATACTACCCAAAGCTATTTATAGATTCAATGCAATCCCTATCAAGCTACCAACAGTATTCTTCACAGAGTTAGAACAAATAATTTCACAATTTGTATGGAAATACAGAAAACCTCGAATAGCCAAAGCTATTTTGAGAAAGAAGAATGGAACTGGAGGAATCAACCTACCTGACTTCAGGCTCTACTACAAAGCAACAGTCATCAAGACAGTATGGTACTGGTACAAAGACAGAAATATAGATCAATGAAACAAAATAGAAAGCCCAGAGAAAAATCCATGCACATATGGACACCTTATCTTTGACAAAGGAGGCAAGAATATACAATGGATTAAAGACAATCTCTTAAACAAGTGGTGCTGGGAAATCTGGTCAACCACTTGTAAAAGAATGAAACTAGAACACTTTCTAACACCATACACAAAAATAAACTGAAAATGGATTAAAG
>NW_011457584.1:0-541 GCF_000754665.1 Bison bison bison | reverse complement strand
AAGAAGAAGATATAACAATTATAAATATATATGCACCCAACACGGGAGCACCACAGTACGTAAGACAAATGCTAACAAGTATGAAAGGAGAAATTAACAATAACACAATAATAGTGGAGACTTTAATACCCCACTTACACCTATGGATAGATCACTAAACAGAAAATTAACAAGGAAACACAAACTTTAAATGATACAATAGACCAGTTAGACCTAATTGATATCTATAGGACATTTCACCCCAAACAATGAATTTCACCTTTTTCTCAAGCGCCCATGGAACCTTCTCCAGGATAGATCACATCCTGGGCCATAAAGCTAGCCTTGGTAAATTCAAAAAAATAGAAATCATTCCAAGCATTTTTTCTGACCACAATGCAGTAAGATTAGATCTCAATTACAGGAGAAAAACTATTAAAAATTCCAACATATGGAGGCTGAACAACACCCTGCTGAATAACCAACAAATCACAGAAGAAATCAAAAAAGAAATCAAAATTTGCATAGAAACGAATGAAAATGAAAACACAACAACCCAAAA
>NW_011457583.1:0-505 GCF_000754665.1 Bison bison bison | reverse complement strand
GCCGTCAGTGATCACGTGGCTGAGCAGGCCCTGATATCGTGACTGAGCATGCACTGCTCATGGTGCCGGGAGCCGGGGAGGCATTCCACTCTGGACAAAGGTCATGAGGAAGGAGGCTCGGCATACGCAAATGCGGGATCGAGCCTCAGGAGTCCACCCGGATATTCTCGAGCATGTCCCCCCCAAAAAAACCAGAGTCTGCCTACTGTATTGCTTTGTGCTCTCACCTCTGATTTCACTGGGGGCTGTCCCCCACCACCATCTCGCTCTCTCTGTCAAAGACTTAACTTACAGCTCCAATTCATAAAGTTCCTTGTCATTCTTCCCTTTACCTTCCCGCTGAGTCTCCATCTGGAGCGCGGAACCCACCATGCTTCCTAATTATGCCTGGGCTGCTAAGACCCACTTTAGAAGGTGTCTAGGGTGAAACACCTTTCGCTATTCGAGAGGGCGCCTGCGGCCTACGTAAGTGGTGCAAACTTCTTGTCTTGAAGTTTGATTGGTC
>NW_011457582.1:0-512 GCF_000754665.1 Bison bison bison | reverse complement strand
ACTACTTTGTGCTCTTACCTACACCTCTGACTTTACGGGGGGCTGTCCCCCACCACCTCTTTCGGAGAAGGAGTTAACTTAGAGCTCCAGTTTATAGTTAATAATAATTCCTGGGCGTGATAAGAGTGTTTTAACCTACAAACTCCTCTGAAGGTTCTCTGGCCTGCCTGACAGGCTTGTCCGGCCACATGTGATCGCTCACAGCACGAGATGCTTTAAACCTTCTAAAAACAGGTTCCTTAGAAAAGTTAGAAAACTATTAGTATAATGGGCTGATTAGAAATTGTGTTGGTGAAGGGTTTTTCATTTGTTGAGCCAATGTTTGTTGCTAAGTCTCCATATCCCCTGCCCTTACACACATTAATGAATATATAGAAGGAATAAGTATTAACCTTTGATATTAATCACGTTAGACCTTAGGCTAAGTAAGTTCTTTCCTTAACTAAAACCCACTACACCCTCACCCTGTAGGAATGTAACTTTATTTGGGTGGACGTCTGTTTTGAGAATAA
>NW_011457581.1:0-507 GCF_000754665.1 Bison bison bison | reverse complement strand
GGGGATTTCTCTCGAGTGACCTCAGGGCCAATAGACCTCATCTAGGCTTCTGTCCAGAAGCCAATGTTCCTCTCCAGGGGCGACAGGGATCTCAGGGTTGCATTCCAGACACACCCGGGGAGACAGGCATTCATGTCGAGTGGAAGCAAAGAACCCCGCTCTGCTCTCGAGTCGCGACGGGTGTCTCTTGGAGCTCACTGGGTGGACTAAAGGGAGTCAAGCCTCCTGAGGCGTTGGAGAGAGGTCGAGAGATTGGTCTCTAGGCCATACAGGAGACGAAGGCCCTCAACTCGCGATGATGGGGAATCTCAGGGTTGTTCTCGAGCGGCGGCCCTAGTGTGCGGTTTCTCCCTAGGTACGACGGCGAGGTCAGTGAGCCTCTCGTGGGGCGCCAAGGAAGTCGGGTCTCCATGCGAATGGCGAGGAGGAGCGCGTCATTGCTCTCAAGTCATAGTAGGGGAATCTGGCCTCGAGACGTGTTGAAGAAGGTCTCTCGAGGTCTTTCTC
>NW_011457580.1:0-555 GCF_000754665.1 Bison bison bison | reverse complement strand
GAAGGGGCTCAGAGGAAGTGGTGCCGGAAAACCTCGGTGTTCCTCTCCAGGGAGACCGGGATGCCGGGGAACTTTGTGGGGGCGCATCAAGGGTGCCAAGTACCGTTTCGACCTCCAATTCCTAACGTGGGACTTCTCCTGAGACGCTGTAGCGGGACAGGGCTTCATCTTGCGATGACGGGGGAACCACGTGGTTTTTCTCGAGTTGCGGCGGGATTCTCGAGTTACGACGGGGAATTCGGGATGCCTCTTGTGTTGGCCCAGGGAAGTCCAATCTTCCATTCGAGTTGCGAAGGCAACCTGGGGATTGCTCTCGAGTGACTGCAGGGCCAATAGGACCTCGATCTAGGCGTTGTGTCCAGAAGCCAAGGTTCCTCTCCAGGGGCGACCGGGATCTCGGGGTTGCATTCCAGACGCACCCGGGGAGACAGGCATTCATCTCGAGTGGAAGCAAAGAACCCCGCTCTGCTCTCGAGTCGCGACGGGTATCTCTTGGAGCTCACTGGGTGGACTAAAGGGAGTAAAGCCTCCTGAGGCGTTTGGAGAGAGGTCGCG
>NW_011457579.1:0-701 GCF_000754665.1 Bison bison bison | reverse complement strand
ACAAACGGAGCAACACTCTGGCTGTGGAGCTGCCTCCCCAAGCCAGGGGCACCGGGACCCTGATTCCCTCCGTGCGGCGCTTAGTCTGGGCGATGAAGCACCAGCTTGGGAATGCAGCCTGGGGCGCTTCCTTTCCCTCGGAAAGAGCTCTCCCTGCGGGAGGCTTTGGCAGTGTGCACACCCCCAGCCCCTAAGCCCTCTGCAAGGACGCCTGGCTCCTAGGTCCGAAGGGAAGGCGAGAGATGAGCTGAGGCAGCAGTCAGGCACCGGTCACGTCTCCCACACTCCCGCAGCCTGCTCCTTCCCGGGCGCGAACGCTAGAAGCTGGGCAGGGCTTGGGGAGGCTCGCCCAGGCCAGAGCAGCCTCTCGGCCGGGGCTCTGTGCTATCGCGCCTGGGCGCAGAGCTGGAGCTCCGCCGGTGTGGAAGCTCACTCGGTCCTTCCCAGTAACAGGCTTGCAAGCACCCGCCGGCAGCCAGCCTCTTCTCTCCCGCGTTCCGGGCATTGGGCTCCAAACCTGGGACCAAAGTACTGCCCGGAGCTCACTGATCATGGGCTGGTTCCCCTGCGCTGCGGCTGTGCTAGGGAGCCCAAACGCACAGGGGAAGCCCGCACAGCACATCCACCTGCCTCTAGGCGGGAGGGCAGCTCCAGGGCAGGCCCGGTCTGGCAGGCGCTTTCTGGGCACAAACGGAGCAACA
>NW_011457578.1:0-517 GCF_000754665.1 Bison bison bison | reverse complement strand
CTGGAGATGAGGCCCTCTTCCAATGCACCAAACCGCGTGGAGTCCCGAGAGGCCCTCCCACGTCCAGTTTCCCTGACTTCTCAGAGCCACCATGAGAAGCCCCCTGAGGTCACCTGCACATGTCGAGGGAAGCCAGGGTTTCCTGCCTCCACCCGAGAAAGACCTCGAGAGACCTTCTTCAACACGTCTCGAGGCCGGGTTCCCCTCTCATGACTCGAGAGCAACGACGCGCTCCCCCTCGCCACTCGCATGGAGACCCGACTTCCCTGGCGCCCCACGAGAGGCTCACTGACCTCGACGTTGTACCTCGTGAGAAACCGCACCCTGGGGCCGCCGCTCGAGAACCACCCCGACACTCCCCCGTCATCGCGGAGATGTGGGCCTTCGTCTCCTGCATGGCCTAGAGGCCAATCTCGCGACCTCTCTCCAAATGCCTCAGGAGGCTTGACTCCCTTAAGGCCACCCAGTGAGCTCCAAGAGATACCCGTGGCGACTCGAGTGCAGAGCGGCGTTCTTT
>NW_011457577.1:0-533 GCF_000754665.1 Bison bison bison | reverse complement strand
TCACGAGGTACGACGGCGAGGTCAGTGAGCCTCTCGTGGGGGCGGCCAGGGGAAGTCGGGTCTCCATGCGAGTGGCGAGGGGGAGCGCGTCATTGCTCTCGAGTCATGGTAGGGGAACCTGGCCTCGAGACGTGTTGAAGAAGGTCTCTCGAGGTCTTTCTCGGGTTGAGGCAGGAAACCCTGGCTTCCCTCGACTTGTGCAGGTGACCTCATGGGGCTTCTCATGGTGGCTCTGAGAAGTCAGGGAAACTGGAGGTGGCGGGGGGGGCCTCTCGGGACTCCACGGGGTTTGGTGCATTGGAAGAGGGCCTCATCTCCAGTTGAGGCAGGAACCTCAGGGTTCCTCTGATTTCAGACTCCGATCGCAGGGTCCCTGCAGACTGGGGACAGGAGAGTCAGGCCTCGTCTTGGGTTGAGGCATGGAACTCCGCTTGCCTCTCGAGGTGTCCCCGGGGAGAGAGGCCACTTGTCGAGCGGTATTTGGAACCTGGGGGTCTTTTCCGGACGATGCACGGGCGAGTCACTGCCCCTTC
>NW_011457576.1:0-527 GCF_000754665.1 Bison bison bison | reverse complement strand
GGCGTTTGGAGAGAGGTCGAGAGATTGGTCTCTAGGCCATACAGGAGCGAAGGCCCTCAAGTCGCGATGACGGGGGAGGCTCGGGGTTGTTCCCGAGCGGCGGCCCCAGTGTGCGGTTTCTCGCGAGGTACGACGGCGAGGTCAGTGAGTCTCTCGTGGGGCGCCAAGGAAGTCGGGTCTCCATGCGAATGGCGAGGGGGAGCGCGTCATTGCTCTCAAGTCATAGTAGGGGAATCTGGCCTCGAGACGTGTTGAAGAAGGTCTCTCGAGGTCTTTCTCGGGTTGAGGCAGGACACCCTAGGGTCCCTCGATTGTGCAGGTGACCTCAGGGGGCTTCTCATGGTGGCTCTGAGAAGTCAGGGAAACTGGAGGTGGGAGTGGCCTCTCGGCACTCCACTGGGTTTGGTGCATTGGAAGAGGGCCTCATCTCCAGTTGAGGCAGGAACCTCAGGGTTCCTCTGATTTCAGACTCTGATCCCAGGGTCCCTGCAGACTTGGGAAAGGAGAGTCAGGCCTCGTCTTGTGTT
>NW_011457575.1:0-552 GCF_000754665.1 Bison bison bison | reverse complement strand
GCTTTCCTTCGCAACTCGAATGGAAGATTGGACTTCCCTGGGCCAACACAAGGGCATCCTGATTCCCCGTCGTAACTCGAGAATCCTGCCGCAACTCGAGAAAATCCACGTGGTTCCCCCGTCATCGCAAGATGAAGCCCTTTCCCGCTACAGTGTCTCAGGAGAAGTCCCACGTTAGGTATTGGAGGTCGAAACGGTACTTGGCACCCTTGATGCGACCCACAAAGTTCCCCGACATCCCGGTCTCCCTCGAGAGGAACACCGAAATTTTCCGGCACCACTTCCTCTGAGCCCCTTCTACCCTCCTGATCTGGACAGGAGGGTCGACTCCCCTGCTTTGTCTGGAAGGGGTTCCCGACCTTCCGGTCGCACCTCAGGATGAGGCCGGTCTCACGACGACATTCCAGACGTGGCCTCGTGGGTGGTTCCACATTCCGAAGGACCCCGATTTCCCGGTCCCCTCTTGATAAGAACCCGATGCCCGGACACCTCTTCGAACTCCACCCTGTGAATGAAGTCAACACGAAGGGGCAGTGACTCGCCCGTGCATCG
>NW_011457574.1:0-557 GCF_000754665.1 Bison bison bison | reverse complement strand
CTCTGAAGGTGATTAGTCAGGTGCCACCATCCAAAAGCATTAGATAAAGTTGCATTCCTATAGGGTAAAGGTGTGGTGGGCTACAACAAGAAAAATAATTAACTCAAGGGTCCAAGGTTACAAACATTAAAGCTACTACTTACACCAATTATATTAATAAATACACTGCCAGGGACACAGCAGGTAAGGGATATGGAAACTTAGAAACAAACATTGGCCTAACAAGTGAAAAACCCTTCACCAATACTAATTTCTTTCTTTCTTTTTTTCCTTTTTTGAAATTTTTTTATTTTTAAACTTTACATAATTGTATTAGTTTTGCCAAATATCAAAATGAATCCGCCACAGGTATACATGTGTTCCCCATCCTGAACCCTCCTCCCTCCCCATACCATCCCTCTGGGTCATCCCAGTGCACCAGCCCCAAGCATCCAGTATCGTGCATCGAAGCTGGACTGGCAACTCGTTTCATATGAAAGGAATTGATGCTTTTAAAATGTGGTGTTGGTGAAGACTCTTGAGAGTCGCTTCCACTGCAAGGATGTTAAAGTAAATCA
>NW_011457573.1:0-502 GCF_000754665.1 Bison bison bison | reverse complement strand
GGAAACAAAGGCAGTGTCTCAGAGCATGACACCAGACCCCCTCACCCACGACATGCATTGAGATAACATGGGCAGCAGGTGAGTCATCCCGGGCTAAAAAATGATTGACATGAATCTAGAAGAAAGGCAGATTTCCAGGCAAATATGTCATTTCCTTAACATAGATGAGGAGAACAAGGTAAGAGGAAAACTTACTGTTTGGTTCAGGTCGCTTCTGAGCCTTTTGGGGGAACCGACCTGAAGCCAGAGTCTAGCGGAAATACACAGGCTTTGAACATCGCTGAAGACCAATATTTCCTAAGGAAAAAACGCATTGCTTAGCTCAAGGTTTGTCTGGGAAATTCTTACACATCAGGAGATGGCTCCAAGGTGGATTTCTACAAAGAACATCCATGCAAAGGACAAGCCTGCACAGCTCTGGCACATCTGCCCCTCCCCCCTCACAGCCAGCAGCATTTCCAAGTGACCTCCTAAGGCCTTCGCCAAACTACAGGGGCACCTC
>NW_011457572.1:0-515 GCF_000754665.1 Bison bison bison | reverse complement strand
TGGCCAAAGTACTGGAGTTTCAGCTTCAACATCAGTCCTTCCAATGAACACTCAAGACTGATTTCCTTTAGGATGGACTGGTTGGATCTCCCTGCAGTCCAAGGGACTCTCAAGAGCTTTCTCCAACACCACAGTTCAAAGCATAAATTCTTCAGTGCTCAGCTTTCTTTATAGTCCAAATCTCACATCCATACATGATTACTGGAAAAACCATAACCTTGACTAGATGGATCTTTGTTGGCAAAGTAATGTCTCTGCTTTTAACGTGCTGTCTAGGTTGCTCATAACTTTTCTTCCAAGGAGTAAGCCTCTTTTTATTTCATGGCTGCAGTCACCATCTTCAGTGATTTTGGAGCCCAGGAAAATAAAGTCTGCCACTGTTCATGACATTGTACAGGAGACAGGGATCAAGAACATCCCCAAGAAAAAGAAATGCAAAAAAGCAAAATGGCTGTCTGAGGAGGCCTTACAAATAGCTGTGAAAAAAGAGAAACCAAAAGCAAAGAGAAAAGGAA
>NW_011457571.1:0-543 GCF_000754665.1 Bison bison bison | reverse complement strand
GACGTGTTGAAGAAGGTCTCTCGAGGTCTTTCTCGGGTTAAGGCAGGACACCCTAGGGTCCCTCGACTTGTGCAGGTGACCTCAGGGGGCTTCTCATGGTGGCTCTGAGAAGTCAGGGAAACTGGAGGTGGGAGGGGCCTCTCGGCACTCCACTGGGTTTGGTGCATTGGAAGAGGGCCTCATCTCCAGTTGAGGCAGGAACCTCAGGGTTCCTCTGATTTCAGACTCCGATCCCAGGGTCCCTGCAGACTTGGGACAGGAGAGTCAGGCCTCGTCTTGTGTTGAGGCATGGAACTCCGCTTGCCTCTCGAGGTGTTCCCGGGGAGACAGGCCACTTGTCGAGCGATATTTGGAACCTGGGGGTGTTTTACCGATGATGCACGGGCGAGTCACTACCCCTTCGTGTTGATTTCATTCACAGGGTAGAGTTCGAAGAGGTGTCCGGGCATCGGGTTCTTATCAAGAGGGGACCGGGAAATCGGGGTCCTTCGGAATGTGGAACCACCCACGAGGCCACGTCTGGAATGTCGTCGTGAGACCGCC
>NW_011457570.1:0-532 GCF_000754665.1 Bison bison bison | reverse complement strand
TCTTTCTAAATTCCATATATATGCATTAGTATACTGTATTGGTGTTTTTCTTTCTGGCTTACTTCATTCTGTATAATAGGCTCCAGTTTCATCTACCTCATTAAAACTGATTCAAATGTATTCTTTTAATGGCTGAGTAATATTCCATTGTGTATATGTACCACAGCTTTCTTATCCATTCATCTGCTGATGGACATTTAGGTTGCTTCCATGTCCTGGCTATTATAAACAGTGCTGCGATGAACACTGGGGTACACGTGTCTCTTTGAATTCTGGTTTCCTCTGTGTGTATGCCCAGTAGTGGGATTGCTATGACTTTTTGAGCCTTTCTGAATTTCTATCACTTTCCCTTTCAGCCTTTGAGGACCTTCCTAACCCCAGACTGCCTTTAGTTCTTTAAAAGCAGGTCTTTTGCTGACTCTGAGTGTTTTAATTGGTAAATAAAAAACATTAAGTGGTTAAGACTTCCCCTTCCAATGCAGAAGGTGTGGGTTTAATCCCTGGTTGGTGGGCTACAATCCCACATGCCTAG
>NW_011457569.1:0-521 GCF_000754665.1 Bison bison bison | reverse complement strand
ACACACCACACGATTCGTTCAGAGGGTGCAGAGCGATGGTTTTTAGCATCTTCACAGGGTTGTGCAACTGTCATTAACTTTAGAACATGTTTATCTCGCTAAACAGAAATGCCCCCAAGCCCATGGAACCCATGACCTACTTGCTAAGCAGCCCTTCTGTGGGCCTGCTCCTCCTGGCTTCTGCCAGTCCTTTCCTCTGCTCGCTGCCAAATGGGAGGCTCACGCTGGCTGTCAGCCTATCCTACCCACGCATTCACTTCCTGACCCTCTGCCTTCAGACTTCTGCCCACATCATTCTACTGAAAGGCTTTCTGAAAGGTCAACAGTGACCCCTGGGCCAGATTCAAAGGCTTTTCCTTGGTACCTCCCAATTGGTCAGCAGTCTGGACACTAAGGACCTGCCGATGGTCACGGTGGTCCCTTTACCGGCCCCCACGCCCTCCCCTGCCTGGGACGCCTCATCTTTTACGGGCAGTGTGAAGGGAGGGGATGGGGTTCTGGTCTTACCCTCTTCCTTCTTC
>NW_011457568.1:0-517 GCF_000754665.1 Bison bison bison | reverse complement strand
AAATCGGGGTGCTTCGCAATGTGGAAGCACCCACGAGGCCACGTCTGGAATGTCGTCGTGAGACCGGCCTCATCCTGAGGTGCGACCGGAAGGTCGGGTACCCCTTCCAGACAAAGCAGGGGAGTCGACCCTCCTGTCGAGATCAGGAGGGTAGAAGGGGCTCAGAGGAAGTGGTGCCGGAAAAACTCGGTGTTCCTCTCCAGGGAGACCGGAATGCCGGGGAACTTCGTGGGGGCGCATCAAGGGTGCCAAGTACCGTTTCGACCTCCAACTCCTAACGTGGGACTTCTCCTGAGACGCTGTAGCGGGAAAGGGCTTCATCTTGCGATGACGGGGGAACCACGTGGTTTTTCTCGAGTTGCGGCGGGATTCTCGAGTTACGACGGGGAATTCAGGATGCCTGTTGTGTTGGCCCAGGGAAGTGCAATCTTCCATTCGAGTTGCGGAGGAAAGCTGGGGATTGCTCTCGAGTGACTGCAGGGCCGATAGACCTCATCAAGGCTTGTGTCCAGAAGAC
>NW_011457567.1:0-532 GCF_000754665.1 Bison bison bison | reverse complement strand
GCACCCCTCCGCCGCGCCCACTGGATGCCGCCCTTGGGGACCCAGGAGCGCACGCAGTGGGCGTTCCCAGCCGCCACCGGCGACCCCCCGACGAGGACCAACCGGGGGAAGCCCTCCCCCACCCCCCGCCCACGGAGCCGACCCCCGCCCCGCGCCGCCCCGCCCCTGCCATGCTCCCGGTGCCTTCCCAGCCACAGTGGGGATCCCCGGAGCACAACTGGGACGCCCCCATCCCCGCCGCGACCCGGTTCCCGACCCGCGCCGCCCGGCTTCGCCCCGCCCCGGGCGCGCTCCCGGTGCGCTGCCCACCTTCACCACGGGCTCCCGGTGAGCCCCGCCCCCACGCCCGGTTCCAGGAGAGCCCCCGGGACCTCGCTCCCGCCGCCCGGTGAAACGGGAGGACAATCCATCCAGCCCACAGAGGCAATCCAAGCTGTCTAGAATTCAGGGATCAAACGAGGGCTACGGAAAGGAAAGATGACCTGACCTAGGAGGGCCACGATATTCTCTAGAACCGGACAAAGTTGGTTTG
>NW_011457566.1:0-539 GCF_000754665.1 Bison bison bison | reverse complement strand
GGAACTCCGCTTGCCTCTCGAGGTGTCCCCGGGGAGAGAGGCCACTTGTCGAGCTGTATTTGGAACCTGGGGGTTTTTTCCGGTCGATGCACGGACGAGTCACTGCCCCTTCGTGTTGACTTCATTCACAGGGTGGAGTTCGGAGAGGTGTCCGGGCATCGGCTTCTTATCTAGAGCGGACCGGGAAATCGGGGTGCTTCGCAATGTGGAAGCACCCGCGAGGCCACGTCTGGAATGTCGTCGTGAGACCGGCCTCATCCTGAGGTGCGACCGGAAGGTCGGGAACCCCTTCCAGACAAAGCAGGGGAGTCGACCCTCCTGTCGAGATCAGGAGGGTAGAAGGGGCTCAGAGGAAGTGGTGCCGGAAAACCTCGGTGTTCCTCTCCAGGGAGACCGGGATGCCGGGGAACTTTGTGGGGGCGCATCAAGGGTGCCAAGTACCGTTTCGACCTCCAATTCCTAACGTGGGACTTCTCCTGAGACGCTGTAGCGGGACAGGGCTTCATCTTGCGATGACGGGGGAACCACGTGGTTTTTCT
>NW_011457565.1:0-527 GCF_000754665.1 Bison bison bison | reverse complement strand
CTCCATCTGGAGCACGGAGGTCCTCTGTGACCATTTATTTGCCTGGGCTTCTAAGACCCACTCGAGGTGTCTAAGGTGGGGCACCTTCCGTTATTCGAGAGGGCGCCTGCGGCCTCTGTGGTCAGAGCTAACCTGGTGTCACAGGTTATATTGATTTTCCGCGTAAACCAAGCTACTCAGCCTCTTTTCTCTACTGAATTTTCCTACTGAGCTATCCTCATTCTATTACTCTTTATATCTTTGATGAATATTTAAATAAGTCGCCGACGCCGTCTCCCCTTCGAATACCCTGGATCAGCCAGGGCTCGACCCCAGCATATTCCTACACCAATGCTAGGCTATTTTTAAACTTATTTACCTCAAAGCTGCTTCTGATCATGGTTCACTTGCTCACACAAGTTCCAAGGAAATAGGGACTTCCCCAGGAAACAATGTGAAGCCTCTTTCTGTGTCCCCTTCCGTGCTCTGCAGTGGCCCACTACCAACCTCAAGCCCTCAAAGTCCTTCTCCTCTGTTCCTAATCAAAA
>NW_011457564.1:0-502 GCF_000754665.1 Bison bison bison | reverse complement strand
TGATCTCATTCATTTCTCCATCACCACTACCACCTTGTTTACACAAGTGACCATTATTGCTTGTCTTAGTTTGGGTTTCCTGAGAAGCAAATCCTGAGACAAGGATTTGAATGCGAGTAGTTATTTTGGAGGTGATGCCAGGAAACATCGTTAGGGGAGCATAGAAGCAAGACAGTCAAGAAACAAAAGTAGGAAAAAGTAGGAAGTCAAGAAATATCTGGAGTAACAGGCAAATTTGGCCATGAAGTACAGAATGAAGCAGGGCAAAGGTTAATAGAGTTCTGCGAAGAGAATACACGGGTCATAGCAAACACCCTCTTCCAACAACACAAGAGAAGACTCCACATGGACATCACCAGATGGTCAACACTGAAATCAGATTGATTATATTCTTTGCAGCCAAAGATGGACAAACTCTATACAGTCAGCAAAAATAAGACTGGGAGCTGACTGTGGCTCAGATCATGAACTCCTTATTGCCAAATTCAGACTTAAATTGAAG
>NW_011457563.1:0-518 GCF_000754665.1 Bison bison bison | reverse complement strand
CTACTAACCAGGGAATATCATATATCACAGGTAGACACTTTTATACTTTAGAGAAGAAGAAAAGATTACCATTTTCTCCTCCCTCCTAATTAACTGCCCCTTGGGCTACCAGGACCCTCAAATAACAGTGACAGATGATCTCAGAATTTCTAGATAATAGAAAGAGTAGAGAGGATTTCCTGGGTGGTCCAGTGGTTAAGACTCTGTGTTTCTGCTGCAGAAAGCAAGGGTTCAATCCCTGGTTGGGCAATTAAGGTCCCACAGGCCAGTGAAGTGGTCAAAACAAGCAAACAAGAAAGGAAATAGAAGAGAGCCTATAAAATAAATTTAAAACCTATAGAATTTTTCAGAAGACTGAAAAATCAGGATTCAGGGCTTTCATGGTGGTCCAGGGGTTAAGAATCTGCCTGCCAATGCAGGACATACAGGTTCCATTTCTGGTCGGGGAGATTCCACATGCCTCGGGGCAGCTAAGCCAGTGATCCACAACTATTGATCCTGCACGGCCTAGAGTCCAC
>NW_011457562.1:0-534 GCF_000754665.1 Bison bison bison | reverse complement strand
GTCATTGCTCTCGAGTCATGGTAGGGGAACCTGGCCTCGAGACGTGTTGAAGAAGGTCTCTTGAGGTCTTTCTCGGGTTGAGGCAGGAAACCCTGGCTTCCCTCGACTTGTGCAGGTGACCTCAGGGGGCTTCTCATGGTGGCTCTGAAAAGTCAGAGAAACTGGAGGTGGGGGGGGGGTACCTCTCGGGACTCCACGGGGTTTGGTGCATTGGAAGAGGGCCTCATCTCCAGTTGAGGCAGGAACCTCAGGGTTCCTCTGATTTCAGACTCCGATCGCAGGGTCCCTGCAGACTGGGGACAGGAGAGTCAGGCCTCGTCTTGGGTTGAGGCATGGAACTCCGCTTGCCTCTCGAGGTGTCCCCGGGGAGAGAGGCCACTTGTCGAGCGGTATTTGGAACCTGACGGTCTTTTCCGGACGATGCCCGGGCGAGTCACTGTCCCTTCGTGTTGACCTCATTCACAGGTTGGAGTTCGGAGAGGTGTCCGGGCATCGGGTTCTTACCAAGAGGGGACCGGGAAATCGGGGTGCTTC
>NW_011457561.1:0-500 GCF_000754665.1 Bison bison bison | reverse complement strand
AGACGGTGGAGAACACTTAGGGAACTGATTACTGGCTGGATCTGTCTCCCTCCTTTTCCTATTCCCCCCTTTTATCCTTCTGGCCACCTCTGTTACCTTCCTCCTTCTTCTCTTCTCTGTATAACCCCGTGAACATCTCTGAGTGGTCGAGTTGTGGAGTGCACATAAGGAAGTGACTACTGGCTAGCCCACTCTCTCCACTATTGATTCACCTCATCTCATTTGGGTCACCTCTAACTCCCTCCTCCCTCTTCTCTTCTCCATGTAACCCTGTGAACCTCTCCGAGTGACCCTCACTGTAGAGAAACTTATCATCTTTAATGTAGATGTTTTATCAATGGTGCTGTATAGAAGGAGAAGTTTTGAAACTACTGTAAAAATAAGACCGATAATCAGAAGCAGGAGACTTAAGTCCAAACCCTGACTCCAGGGAACTCCTGACTCCAAGGAACATTCATTGACAGGAGCTCATCAAATGCCTCCATACCGACACTGAAACC
>NW_011457560.1:0-526 GCF_000754665.1 Bison bison bison | reverse complement strand
GAAGTGGTGCCGGAAAACCTCGGTGTTCCTCTCCAGGGAGACCGGGATGCCGGGGAACTTTGTGGGGGCGCATCAAGGGTGCCAAGTACCGTTTCGACCAATTCCTAACGTGGGACTTCTCCTGAGACGCTGTAGCGGGAAAGGGCTTCATCTTGCGATGACGGGGGAACCACGTGGTTTTTCTCGAGTTGCGGCGGGATTCTCGAGTTACGACGGGGAATTCGGGATGCCTCTTGAGTTGGCCCAGGGAAGTCCAATCTTCCATTCGAGTTGCGAAGGAAAGCTGGGGATTGCTCTCGAGTGTCTCGCACGGGCCAACAGACCTCATCTGGGCTTGTGTCCAGAAGCCAATGTTCCTCTCCAGGGGCGACCGGGATCTCGGGGTTGCATTCCAGACGCACCCGGGGAGACAGGCATTCATCTCGAGTGGAAGCAAAGAACCCCGCTCTGCTCTCGAGTCGCGACGGGTATCTCTTGGAGCTCACTGGGTGGACTAAAGGGAGTCAAGCCTCCTGAGGCGTTTGGA
>NW_011457559.1:0-564 GCF_000754665.1 Bison bison bison | reverse complement strand
GAGACTCCATGAACTATACAGTCCACGGAATTCTTCAGGGCCAGAATACTGGGACGTGGGGTAAACCCTCTCCCCTTCTCCCAAAGGGGATCTTCCCAACCCAGGGGATTGAACCCAGGTCTTCCACATTGTGGGTGGACTTTTTACCAGCTGAGCCACAAGGGAAGCCCAAGAACACTGGAGTGGGTAGCCTATTCCTTCTCCAGGGGATCCTTCTGACCCAGGAATCAAACCAGGGTCTCCTGCATTGCAGGCAGATTCTTTACCAACTGAGCTATGAAGGAAATTGTGACCAAACAAATTAATCCCACATATTTCAGACATGCTTTTTAATTAATTTGACCTGTTTTTATTGATATTTTGTGGTAGGTTTTGGACAAGTAAAATATAAACAAAGCTGTCCCAAGCCAAATAGATTTTTTTTTGGCATTTATGCAATATGTCCACTAAATTTTTGCATGTCTTTTTCAGTGAAACCAGTGAGAAGATTACAATTATTAATCTCAATTTTATGAATGACAAAAACAGCAAACATATCTAAAATATAAAAGAACTCTTAAAATT
>NW_011457558.1:0-501 GCF_000754665.1 Bison bison bison | reverse complement strand
CCCGACGATGCACGGGCGAGTCACTGCCCCTTCGTGTTGACTTCATTCACAGGGTGGAGTTCGAAGAGGTGTCCGGGCATCGGGTTCTTATCAAGAGGGGACCGGGAAATCGGGGTCCTTCGGAATGTGGAACCACCCACGAGGCCACGTCTGGAATGTCGTCGTGAGACCGGCCTCATCCTGAGGTGTGACCGGAAGGTCGGGAACCCCTTCCAGACAAAGCAGGGGAGTCGACCCTCCTGTCCAGATCAGGAGGGTAGAAGGGGCTCAGGGGAAGTGGTGTCGGAAAACCTCGGTGTTCCTCTCGAGGGAGACCGGGATGTCGGGGAACTTTGTGGGTCGCATCAAGGGTGCCAAGTACCGTTTCGACCTCCAATACCTAACGTGGGACTTCTCCTGAGACGCTGTAGCGGCACAGGGCTACATCTTGCGATGACGGGGAACCACGTGGTTTTCTCGAGGTGTAGCAGGATTCTCGAATTACGACGGGGAATTCAGGAT
>NW_011457557.1:0-518 GCF_000754665.1 Bison bison bison | reverse complement strand
TGAATTCCCCGTCGTAACTCGAGAATCCTGCCGCAACTCGAGAAAATCCACGTGGTTCCCCCGTCATTGCAAGATGAAGCCCTTTACCGCTACAGTGTCTCAGGAGAAGTCCCACGTTAGGTATTGCAGGTCGAAACGGTACTTGGCACCCTTGATGCGACCCACAAAGTTCCCCGACATCCCGGTCTCCCTCGAGAGGAACACCGAGGTTTTCCGGCACCACTTCCTCTGAGCCCCTTCTACCCTCCTGATCTCCACAGGAGGGTCGACTCCCCTGCTTTGTCTGGAAGGGGTTCCCGACCTTCCGGTCGCACCTCAGGATGAGGCCGGTCTCACGACGACATTCCAGAAGTGGCCTCGTGGGTGGTTCCACATTCCGAAGGACCCCGATTTCCCGGTCCCCTCTTGATAAGAACCCGATGCCCGGACACCTCTTCGAACTCCACCCTGTGAATGAAATCAACACGAAGGGGCAGTGACTCGCCTTTGCATCATCGGGAAAAGACCCCAGGTTCCAA
>NW_011457556.1:0-512 GCF_000754665.1 Bison bison bison | reverse complement strand
AGTTTTATAGTTTCTGGTCTTACGTTGAGTATCTTTAATCCTATTTTGAGTTTATTTTTGTGTATGGTGTTAGAAAGTGTTCTAGTTTCATTCTTTTACAAGTGTTGACCAGTTTCCCCAGCACCACTTGTTAAAGGGATTGTCTTTAATCCATTGTATATTCTTGCCTCCTTTGTCAAAGATAAGGTGTCCATATGTGTGTGGATTTATCTCTGGGCTTTCTATTTTGTTCCATTGATCAATATTTCTGTCTTTGTGCCAGTACCATACTGTCTTGATAACTGTGGCTTTGTAATAGAGCCTGAAGTCAGGTAGGTTGATTCCTCCAGTTCCATTCTTCTTTCTCAAGATAGCTTTGGCTATTCGAGGTTTTTTGTATTTCCATACAAATTGTGAAATTATTTGTTCTAGCTCTGTGAAGAATACCGTTGGTAGCTTGATAGGGATTGCATTGAATCTATAAATTGCTTTGGGTAGTATACTCATTTTCACTATATTGATTCTTCCAATCC
>NW_011457555.1:0-518 GCF_000754665.1 Bison bison bison | reverse complement strand
GGCCCCTCCCAGCTCCAGTTTCCCAGATTTCTCAGAGCCACCATGAGAAGCCCCCTGGGGTCACCTGCACAAGTCGAGGGACCCCAGGGTGTCCTGCCTCAACCCGAGAAAGACCTCGAGAGACCTTCTTCAACACGTCTCGAGGCCAGATTCCCCTACTATGACTTGAGAGCAATGACGGGCTCCCCCTCGCCATTCGTATGGAGACCCGACTTCTTTGGCGCCCCACGAGAGGCTCACTGACCTCGCCGTCGTACCTCGCGAGAAACCGCACACTGGGGCCGCCGCTCGAAAACAACCCCGAGCCTCCCCCGTCATCGCGACTTGAGGGCCTTCGTCTCCTGTATGGCCTAGAGACCAATCTCTCGACCTCTCTCCAAACGCCTCAGGAGGCTTGACTCCCTTTAGTCCACCCAGTGAGCTCCAAGAGATACCCGTCGCGACTCAAGAGCAGAGCGGGGTTCTTTGCTTCCACTCGAGATGGATGCCTGTCTCCCCGGGTGCGTCTCGAATGCAAC
>NW_011457554.1:0-501 GCF_000754665.1 Bison bison bison | reverse complement strand
TGCCGGGGACCAGCCCCGGCTGATCCAGGGTATTCGAAGGAGAGACGGCGTAGGCGAAGATCAGGAAACAACTGCTTAATTAAATGTTAATTAAGGATATAAAGAGTAATAGTATGAGGATAGCTCAGTGAGGAAATTCAGTGGAGAAAAGAGGCTGAATAATTCAGCCAGAAGGTAAGAGAAAGAACGACATGGTGAGACCAATTTTCGGTGAACAAGGCCCGCACTTTATTTTTCAAAGTAGTTTTTATACCTTAAGTTATGCATAGAGGATAATGGGGAAGGGTAGAGTCTTGCAGCAAACCAGGCTTTCTTCCTGCAAACTTATCATATGCAAAAGCTTAGGTGATTTGCATCATCTTCTGGCCCAGAGGCCTGTTAATATTTTAAGACCTTTTCTTCAGAAAACTTATTTTCTCTAAAGGTGGTTGGTCAGGAGCCACCCTCCAAAAAGCATTAGATAAAGTTGCATTCCTACAGAGCAAAGGTGTGGTGGGCTAT
>NW_011457553.1:0-517 GCF_000754665.1 Bison bison bison | reverse complement strand
CAGGAACCACCTCCAAAAAAGCATTAGATAAAGTTGCATTCCTACAGAGCAAAGGTGTGGTGGGCTATAACAAGAAAAAGAATTAACTCAAGGGTCCCAGGTTACAAACATTAAAGCTACTACTTACACCAATTATATTAATCAATACACTGCCAGGGACACAGCAGGTAAGGGATATGGAAACTTAGCAGCAAACAATGGCCCAACAAGTGAAAAACCATTCACCAATACAATTTCTAATCAATCTTTTAATTACTCAAAAGAATCTGTGTTTAGACAGTTTAGAACATCTCCTGCCTCTCACAGTTGGGAGGCTCTGAACAGTCACATGTGGCCGGAAAAACCTATTCAGGCAGGCTAGAGGATTTCAGAAGGAGTTTGTAGGTTAAACACTGTCACACCCAGGAATTATTAACTGGAACTGTAAGCTAACTCTTTTTTCAGAGAGAGGTAGTGGGAGAGAGCCCCCCGTAAAGTCAGAGGTTTAGGTGAAAGTGCAAGCAGAAAGTAGGCAGAC
>NW_011457552.1:0-516 GCF_000754665.1 Bison bison bison | reverse complement strand
CGCAACTCGAATGGAAGATTGGACTTCCCTGGGCCAACACAAGAGGCATCCCGAATTCCCCGTCGTAACTCGAGAATCCCGCCGCAACTCGAGAAAACCACGTGGTTCCCCCGTCATCGCAAGATGAAGCCCTTTCCCGCTACAGCGTCTCAGGAGAAGTCCCACGTTAGGAATTGGAGGTCGAAACGGTACTTGGCACCCTTGATGCGCCCCACAAAGTTCCCCGGCATCCCGGTCTCCCTGGAGAGGAACATCGAGGTTTTGCGGCACCACTTCCTCTGAGCCCCTTCTACCCTCCTGATCTCCACAGGAGGGTCGACTCCCCTGCTTTGTCTGGAAGGGGTTCCCGACCTTCCGGTCGCACCTCAGGATGAGGCCGGTCTCACGACGACATTCCAGACGTGGCCTCGTGGGTGCTTCCACATTGCGAAGCACCCCGATTTCCCGGTCCCCTCTTGGTAAGAACCCGATGCCCGGACACCTCTCCGAACTCCACCCTGTGAATGAAGTCAACAC
>NW_011457551.1:0-534 GCF_000754665.1 Bison bison bison | reverse complement strand
CAGGGTTCCTCTGACTTCAGACTCCGATCGCAAGGTCCCTGCAGACTTGGGACAGGAGAGTCAGGCCTCGTCTTGTGTTGAGGCATGGAACTCCGCTTGCCTCTCGAGGTGTTCCCGGGGAGACAGGCCACTTGTCGAGCGGTATTTGGAACCTGGGGGTCTTTTCCCGACGATGCACGGTCGAGTCACTACCCCTTCGTGTTGACTTCATTCACATGGTGGAGTTCGAAGAGGTTTCTGGGCATCGGGTTCTTATCAAGAGGGGACCGGGAAATCGGGGTCCTTCGGAATGTGGAACCACCCACGAGGCCACGTCTGGAATGTCGTCATGAGAGCGGCCTCATCCTGAGGTGCGACCGGAAGGTCGGGAACCCCTTCCAGACAAAGCAGGGGAGTCGACCCTTCTGTCCAGATCAGGAGGGTAGAAGGGGCTCAGAGGAAGTGGTGCCGGAAAACCTCGGTGTTCCTCTCGAGGGAGACCGGGATGTCGGGGCGCTTTGTGGGTCGCATCAAGGGTGCCAAGTACCGTTTCGA
>NW_011457550.1:0-501 GCF_000754665.1 Bison bison bison | reverse complement strand
CATGTATAGGATAGCAGGAGGAGTTAAACATATAAGAAATACGAGTGTGGGTCTGGATTATGAGGCTTCAGCCATTGGAGTTCCTAGATCTTCTCTCTAGGCTCCCAGTTATTCCCAGTTCCTTAGTTACTATTTGTGTGTTTGTGTGTCTGCTGCCCCATTCTACTTCTTTTTTTTTTTAAATTTTATTTTTAAACTTTACAATATTGTATTAGTTTTGCCAAATATCAAAATGAATCCACCACAGGTATACCCGCGTTCCCCATCCTGAACCCTCCTCCCTCCTCCCTCCCCTACCCTCCCTCTGGGTCGTCCCAGTGCACCAGCCCCAAGCATCCAATACCGTGCATCGAACCTGGACTGGCGACTCGTTTCATACATGATATTATACATGTTTCAACCCACCCTCTCCCTCTCCCACAGAGTCCATAAGACTGATCTATACATTGGTGTCTCTTTTGCTGTCTCGTACACAGGGTTATTGTTAGCATCTTTCTAAAT
>NW_011457549.1:0-519 GCF_000754665.1 Bison bison bison | reverse complement strand
CTTAGAGAAAGTAAGTCTTTGTTGATAAGTCCTTGTCAAGAGTCATAAAATGTTAGTAGGCCTTCTGGCCAGAAGATGATGTAAATCACCTAAACCATTTGTATATGATACATTTGCAGGAAAGAAACCTTGGTTTTGATAAGAACCAAAGACTGCTGACTTTGTATCCCCTATTATCCTCTATGTGTAACTTAGGGTATAAAAGCCCCTGTTAAAATAAAGCTACGGGCCTTGTTCACCAGCGCTTGGTCTCCCCATGTCATTCTTCCCTCCAACCTCCAGCTGAGTCTCCATCTGGAGCGCTGAACCCACCACGCTTACTAATTATGCCTGGGCTTCTAAGACCCACTCGAGAAGGAGTCTAGGGTGAGACACCTTCCGCTATTCGAGAGGGCGCCTGCGGCCTACGTAAGTGGTGCAAACTTCTTGTCTTGAAGTTTTATTGGTCTCCCGCGTAAACCAAGCTACTCAGCTTCTTTTCTCCACTGAATTTTCCTACTGAGCTATCCTCATTCTATT
>NW_011457548.1:0-508 GCF_000754665.1 Bison bison bison | reverse complement strand
GATACAGAGGCAGAAATACATGAAGATCCGAGACAGACTCCAAGAC
Source organism: Bison bison bison (assembly GCF_000754665.1). Lineage (NCBI taxonomy): Eukaryota > Metazoa > Chordata > Mammalia > Artiodactyla > Bovidae > Bison > Bison bison. Next base: position 462 of record NW_011457548.1, on the reverse strand, counting down.
GGCAAGAGGAGATACACACACACACACACTTGAGTGTGGTCTTTGGAAAATACTTGTGTTCGTAGTTGCTGGGTTGAGCCCAACTTTAATACAACCCATGGACTGCGGCCCATCAGCCTCCTCTGTCCGTGGCATTTCCCAGGCGAGGATACTGGGAGTGGGTTGCCATTTCCTTCTCCGGCGGGATCTTCCCGACCCAGGGATCAAACCCCAGTCTCCTGCGCGCGGATGCCTTGCCATCTGAACCAGGACATTGCTAATTCCCTAGGCAAAATACAAAGAATAGAGCTCGTGTTCTACTAAATGGAAAGATGATTTCAAAAACAGAAGCTGTCCTTTGTTGGTATCTTTGAATCTTTATGTAGTTTTCGTTGATTTTTACTGTTAAGGCTAACTGAACAAGGCAAGAGAGAAACCCCAGAATTGAAAAGCAATTGACGGTTTGAAAGAAACATGTGCAGG
>NW_011457547.1:0-504 GCF_000754665.1 Bison bison bison | reverse complement strand
GTTGCGAAGGAAGCTGGGGATTGCTCTCGAGTGACTGCAGGGCCAATAGACCTCATCTAGGCTTGTGTCCAGAAGCCAATGTTCCTCTCCAGGGGGCGACAGGCATCTCAGGGTTGCATTCCAGAAACACCCGGGGAGACAGGCATTCATGTCGAGTGGAAGCAAAGAACCCCGCTCTGCTCTCGAGTCGCGACGGGTATCTCTTGGAGCTCACTGGGTGGACTAAAGGGAGTCAAGCCTCCTGAGGCGTTGGAGAGAGGTCGAGAGATTGGTCTCTAGGCCATACAGGAGACGAAGGCCCTCAACTCGCGATGATGGGGGAGTCTCAGGGTTGCTCTCGAGCGGCGGCCACAGTGTGCGGTTTCTCCCTAGGTACGACGGCGAGGTCAGTGAGCCTCTCGTGGGGCGCCAGGGAAGTCGGGTCTCCATGCGAGTGGCGAGGGGGAGCGCGTCATTTCTCTCGAGTCATAGTAGGGGAATCTGGCCTCGAGACATGTTGAAGAA
>NW_011457546.1:0-506 GCF_000754665.1 Bison bison bison | reverse complement strand
AGCTCACTGGGTGGACTCAAGGGAGTCAAGCCTCCTGAGGCGTTTGGAGAGAGGTCGCGAGATTGGCCTCTAGGCCATGCAGGAGACGAAGGCCCTCATCTCTCGATGACGGGGGAATCTCGGGGTTGTTCTCGAGCGGCGGCCCCAGTGTGCGGTTTCTCACGAGGTACGACGGCGAGGTCAGTGAGCCTCTCGTGGGGCGCCAGGGAAGTCGGGTCTCCATGCGAGTGGCGAGGGGAGCGCGTCATTGCTCCCGAGCCATGCTAGGGGAATCTGGCCTCGAGACGTGTTGAAGAAGGTCTCTCGAGGTCTTTCTCGGGTTGAGGCAGGAAACCCTGGGTTCCCTCGACTTGTGCAGGTGACCTCAGGGGCTTCTCATGGTGGCTCTGAGAAGTCAGGGAAACTGGAGGTGGGAGGGGCCTCTCGGGACACCACGGGGCTTGGTGCATTGGAAGAGGGCCTCATCTCCAGTTGAGGCAGGAACCGCAGGGTACCTCTTATTTCAG
>NW_011457545.1:0-510 GCF_000754665.1 Bison bison bison | reverse complement strand
CCTCATCTCCAGTTGAGGCAGGAACCGCAGGGTACCTCTGATTTCAGACTCCGATCGCAGGGTCCCTGCAGACTGGGGACAGGAGAGTCAGGCCTCGTCTTGGGTTGAGGCATGGAACTCCGCTTGCCTCTCGAGATGTCCCCGGGGAGAGAGGCCGCTTGTCGAGCTGTATTTGGAACCTGGGGTTTTTTTCCCGAACGGTGCACGGTAAAACTGCCCCTTCGTATGGACTTCATTCACAGGGTGGAGTTCGGAGAGGTGTCCGGGCATCGGGTTCTTCTCAAGAGGGGACCGGGAAATCGGGGTCCTACGGAATGTGGAACCACCCACGAGGCCACGTCTGGAATGTCTTCGTGAGAACGGCCTCATCCTGAGGTGCGACCGGAAGGTCGGGAACCCCTTCCAGACAAAGCAGGGGAGTCGACCCTCCTGTCCAGATCAGGAGGGGAGAAAGGGCTCAGAGGAGGGGGTGCCGGAAAACCTCAGTGTTCCTCTCGAGGGAGACCGGGA
>NW_011457544.1:4238-4777 GCF_000754665.1 Bison bison bison | reverse complement strand
CCAAGCAAGGGAGTCGACCTCCTGTGGAGATCAGGAGGGTAGAAGGGGCTCAGAGGAAGTGGTGCCGGAAAACCTCGGTGTTCCTCTCCAGGGAGACCGGGATGCTGGGGAACTTTGTGGGGGCGCATCAAGGGTGCCAAGTACCGTTTCGACCTCCAATTCCTCACGTGGGACTTCTCCTGAGACGCTGTAGCGGGAAAGGGCTTCATCTTGCGATGACGGGGGAACCACGTGGATTTTCTCGAGTTGCGGCGGGATTCTCGAGTTACGACGGGGAATTCAGATTTCCTCTTGTGTTGGCCCAGGGAAGTCCAATCTTCCATTCGAGTTGCGGAGGAAAGCTGGGGATTGCTCTCGAGTGACTGCAGGGCCAATAGACCTCATCTAGTCTTGTGTCCCGAAGCGAATGTTCCTCTCCAGGGACGACCGGGATCTCGGGGTTGCATTCCAGACGCACCCGGGGAGACAGGCATTCATCTCGAGTGGAAGCAAAGAACCCCGCTCTGCTCTCGAGTCGCGACGGGTATCTCTTGGATGTC
>NW_011457544.1:3677-4138 GCF_000754665.1 Bison bison bison | reverse complement strand
ACCTTGAGCTAAGCAATGCGTTTTTTTCCTTAGGAAATGTTGGTCTTCAGCGATGTTCAAAGCCTGTGTATTTCCGCTAGACTCTGGCTTCAGGTCGGTTCCCCCAAAAGGCTCAGAAGCGACCTGAACCAAACAGTAAGTTTTCCTCCTACCTTGTTCTACCTCATCTATGTTAAGGAAATGACATATTTGCCTGGAAATCTGCCTTTCTTCAAGATTCATGTCAATCATTTTTTAGCCCGGGATGACTCACCTGCTGCCCATGTTATCTCAATGCATGTCGTGGGTGAGGGGGTCTGGTGTCATGCTCTGAGACACTGCCTTTGTTTCCTTAGCAGACTGCTAGTGGCTGCATCACCTCGGGCTAAAGACCCGCAGGGGTACTCTTACTGCACCCCCCCACCCTCACCCCCACCCCGCCCCAAGTCTATGTCAGCAGCTTTCTCGATCTCTTTGATCCT
>NW_011457544.1:0-452 GCF_000754665.1 Bison bison bison | reverse complement strand
GGAAAGGGCTTCATCTTGCGATGACGGGGGAACCACGTGGATTTTCTCGAGTTGCGGCGGGATTCTCGAGTTACGACGGGGAATTCAGATTTCCTCTTGTGTTGGCCCAGGGAAGTCCAATCTTCCATTCGAGTTGCGGAGGAAAGCTGGGGATTGCTCTCGAGTGACTGCAGGGCCAATAGACCTCATCTAGGCTTGTGTCCAGAAGCCAATGTTCCTCTCCAGGGGCGACCGGGATCTCGGGGTTGCATTCCAGACGCACCCGGGGAGACAGGCATTCATCTCGAGTGGAAGCAAAGAACCCCGTTCTGCTCTCGAGTCGCGACGGGTATTTCTTGGAGCTCACTGGGTGGACTAAAGGCAGTCAAGCCTCCTGAGGCGTTTGGAGAGAGGTCGCGAGGTTGTCCTCTGGGCCATGCAGGAGACGAAGGCCCTCATCTCCGCGATGACGG
>NW_011457543.1:0-549 GCF_000754665.1 Bison bison bison | reverse complement strand
TGCAGTCACTCGAGAGCAATCCCCAGCTTCCTTCGCAACTCGAATGGAAGATTGGACTTGCCTGGGCCAACACAAAAGGCAGCCTGAATTCCCCGTCGTAACTCGAGAATCCCGCCGTAACTCGAGAAAAACCACGTGGCTCCCCCGTCATCGCAAGATGAAGCCCTTTCCCGCTACAGCGTCTCAGGAGAAGTCCCACGTTAGGAATTGGAGGTCGAAAGGGCACTTGGCACCCTTGATGCGACCCACAAAGTTCCCCGAAATCCCGGTCTCCCTCGAGAGGAACACTGAGGTTTTCCGGCACCCCCTCCTCTGAGCCCTTTCTCCCCTCCTGATCTGGACAGGAGGGTCGACTCCCCTGCTTTGTCTGAAGGGGTTCCCGACCTTCCGGTCGCACCTCAGGATGAGGCCGGTCTCACGAAGACATTCCAGACGTGGCCTCGTGGGTGGTTCCACATTCCGTAGGACCCCGATTTCCCGGTCCCCTTTTGAGAAGAACCCGATGCCCGGACACCTCTCCGAACTCCACCCTGTGAATGAAGTCCACAC
>NW_011457542.1:0-503 GCF_000754665.1 Bison bison bison | reverse complement strand
AGACTGGTTCCAAATAGGAAAAGGAGTACATCAGGCTGTATATTGTCACCCTGCTTATTTCACTTCTATGCAGAGTACATCATGAGAAACACTGGACTGGAAGAAAGACAAGCTGGAATCAAGATTGCCGGGAGAAATAGCAATAACCTCAGATATGCAGATGACACCACCCTTATGGCAGAAAGTGAAGAGGAACTCAAAAGCCTCTTGATGAAAGTGGAAGTGGAGAGTGAAAAAGTTGGCTTAAAGCTCAACATTCAGAAAATGAAGATCATGGCATCTGGTCCCATCACTTCATGGGAAATAGATGGGGAAACAGTGGAAACAGTGTCAGACTTTATTTTTCTGGGCTCCAAAATCACTGCAGATGGTGACTGCAGCCATGAAATTAAAAGACGCTTACTCCTTGGAAGGAAAGTTATGACCAACCTAGATAGCATATTCAAAAGAAGAGACATTACTTTGCCAACAAAGGTTCATCTAGTCAAGGCTATGGTTTCCCT
>NW_011457541.1:0-546 GCF_000754665.1 Bison bison bison | reverse complement strand
CCTGGGGGTTTTTCCTGACGATGCACGGGCGAGTCACTACCCCTTCGTGTTGACTTCATTCACAGGGTGGAGTTCGAAGAGGTGTCCGGGCATCGGGTTCTTATCAAGAAGGGACCGGGAAATCAGGGTCCTTCGGAATGTGGAACCACCCACGAGGCCACGTCTGGAATGTCGTCGTGAGACCGGCCTCATCCTGAGGTTCGACCGGAAGGTCGGGAACCCCTTCCAGACAAAGCAGAGGAGTCGACCCTCCTGTCCAGATCAGGAGGGTACAAGAGGCTCAGAGGAAGTGGTGCCGGAAAACTTCCGTGTTCCTCTAGAGGGAGACCGGGATGTCGGGGCACTTTGTGGTTCGCATCAAGGGTGACAAGTACCGTTTCGAACTCCAATTCCTAAAGTGGGACTTCTCCTGAGAGGCTGTAGCGGCACAGGGCTACATTTTGCGATGACGGGGGAACCACGTGGTTTTTCTCAGGTGTAGCAGGATTCTCGAATTACGACGGGGAATTCGGGATGCCTCTTGTGTTGGCCCAGGGAAGTCCAATC
>NW_011457540.1:0-525 GCF_000754665.1 Bison bison bison | reverse complement strand
GCTTAATGTTGATGACTCTTAGACATGTCTACAGTAGAGCAAACCAAAACTACTAGATATTTAATATTGACTAGTTCCCAGTTCACGGGACTCTGACATTCACTGAGGTCAATGTTTTCTTGTATTGGAAGCAGTTTGGTTGGCAAGGGCTGCCTTGTCTTGAGACCATTGAAATAAGAACTCAGAACTTGAGCACTATTATCAAAAATCACAAGGCTCACATTGACACAGACATCAATGCAGACAGACAAGACAAGCCATCTTCCAGTTTTCCGCCTGAGATGGAAAGATTTCTTTGAGCCGTTTTTTCTGGGGAGTGGGGGGTGGGGCTGGCGGCCAGGCAGGCTTTGGGAAGGAGCTAAGTGTTTGGAATTGCATATGAAATGAACCAGCTTTCCGGGTTCCAAGGAATCAAGTTTCCTTGGCAACCAACTTTGTCCGGTTCTATAGAATATCATGGCCCTCCTAGGTCAGGTCATCTTTCCTTTCCGTAGTCCTCGTTGGATCCCTGAATTCTAGACAGCT
>NW_011457539.1:0-605 GCF_000754665.1 Bison bison bison | reverse complement strand
ATGGTGGCTCTGAGAAGTCAGGGAAACTGGAGTGGGGGGGGGCTCTCGGGACTCCACGGGGTTTGGTGCATTGGAAGAGGGCCTCATCTCCAGTTGAGGCAGGATCCTCAGGGTTCCTATGATTTCAGACTCCGATCGCAGGGTCCCTGCAGACTGGGGACAGGAGAGTCAGGCCTCGTCTTGGGTTGAGGCATGGAACTCCGCTTGCCTCTCGAGGTGTCCCCGGGGAGAGAGGCCACTTGTCGAGCGGTATTTGGAACCTGGGGGTCTTTTCCGGACGATGCACGGGCGAGTCACTGCCCCTTCGTGTTGACTTCATTCACAGGGTGGAGTTCGGAGAGGTGTCCGTGCATCGGGTTCTTACCAAGAGGGGACCGGGAAATCGGGGTGCTTCGCAATGTGGAAGCACCCACGAGGTCACGTCTGGAATGTCGTCATGAGACCGGCCTCATCCTGAGGTGCGACCGGAAGGTCGGGAACCCCTTCCAGACAAAGCAGGGGAGTCGACCCTCCTGTGGAGTTCAGGAGGGTAGAAGGGGCTCAGAGGAAGTGGTGCCGGAAAACCTCGGTGTTCCTCTCCAGGGAGACCGGGATGCCGGGGAACT
>NW_011457538.1:0-518 GCF_000754665.1 Bison bison bison | reverse complement strand
TCTTATACACTAATAATGAGAAAACAGAGAAATTAAGGAAACAATTCCATTCACCATTGCAACTAAAAGAATAAAATACTTAGCAATATATCTACCTAAAGAAACTAAAGACCTATGTATAGAAAAACTATAAAACACTGGTGAAAGAAATCAAAGAGGACACTAATAGATGGAGAAATATACCATGTTCATGGATTGGAAGAATCAATATAGTGAAAATGAGTATACTACCCAAAGCAATTTATAGATTCAATGCAATCCCTATCAAGCTACCAACGGTATTCTTCACAGAGCTAGAACAAATAATTTCACAATTTGTGTGGAAATACAAAAAACCTCGAATAGCCAAAGCGATCTTGAGAAAGAAGAATGGAACTGGAGGAATCAACCTGCCTGACTTCAGGCTCTACTACAAAGCCACAGTCATCAAGACAGTATGGTACTGGCACAAAGACAGAAATATAGATCAATGGAACAAAATAGAAAGCCCAGAGATAAAGCCATGCACATATGGACAC
>NW_011457537.1:0-517 GCF_000754665.1 Bison bison bison | reverse complement strand
GGGCGCCCCGAGCCAACCGCCACCGTCTCAGGCCGTATCAGCCTGAAGGCGCCCGATCTCGTCTGATCTCGGAAGCTAAGCAGGGTCGGGCCTGGTTAGGATCTTGGATCGGAGACCACCTGGGAATCCCGGGTGCTCGAGGCTTTTTGCCTACCAGAAGAGGTCCTGAGCCCCGCCGCGCGTCCCGATTCTGGATCCCCCCGCAGCCCCAGCCCCTCCCGGGCCGCGGGAGCGGCTGGCCGGGCCCCGACTCCCGCTGCAGACCTGGCTTGCCTCCGCGCGGCCCGCGAGCCCCTCCGCATTCGCATTCGGCTTCCAGGACACCCGACGACCGGCAGTCCCGTCTCCATCTGGGGCTCGTTTGGCTTGCCTCAGGCAATCCCGGGCTTGCCCGGCCCCGCCCACCCCTGCCTCGCAGGCGATCGCGCATGCGCGTGTGCGCGCGCACGCACAGATAGATGTGCCCAAACGGGGCATCTATCTTGTTCACTTATACCGTGGGTGGATCTATGCCTGG
>NW_011457536.1:0-533 GCF_000754665.1 Bison bison bison | reverse complement strand
TGGGGGCGCATCAAGGGTGCCAAGTACCGTTTCGACCTCCAATTCCTAACGTGGGACTTCTCCTGAGACGCTGTAGCGGGAAAGGGCTTCATCTGGCGATGACGGGGGAACCACGTGGTTTTTCTCGAGTTGCGGCGGGATTCTCGAGTTACGACGGGGAATTCGGGATGCCTCTTGTGTTGGCCCAGGGAAGTCCAATCTTCCATTCGAGTTGCGAAGGAAAGCTGGGGATTGCTCTCGAGTGACTGCAGGGCCAAGAGACCTCACTCTGGGCTTCGTGTCCACGAAGCCAATGTTCCTCTCCAGGGGCGACCGGGATCTCGGGGTTGCATTCCAGACGCACCCGGGGAGACAGGCATTCATCTCGATTGGAAGCCAAGAACCCCGCTCTGCTCTCGAGTCGCGACGGGTATCTCTTGGAGCTCACTGGGTGGACTAAAGGGAGTCAAGCCTCCTGAGGCGTTTGGAGAGAGGTCGCGAGGTTGGCCTCTAGGCCATGCAGGAGACGAAGGCCCTCATCTCCGCGATGACGG
>NW_011457535.1:0-506 GCF_000754665.1 Bison bison bison | reverse complement strand
TCAATCTTCAGCACTCAGCCTCTTCACAGTCCAACTCTCACATCCATACATGACCAGAGGAAAACCCATAGCCTTAACTAGACAGAACTTTGTTGGCAAAGTAATGTCTCTGCTTTTGAATATCCTATATAGGTTGGTCATAACTTTCCTTCCAAGGAGTAAGTGTCTTTAATTTCATGGCTACAGTCACCATCTGCAGTGATTTTGAAGCCCAGAAAAATAAAGTCCCACACTGTTTCCACTGTTTCCCCATCTATTTCCCATGAAGTGGTGGGACTGGATGCCATGATCTTCGTTTTCTGAATGTTGAGCTTTAAGCCAACTTTTTCACTCTCCACTTTCACTTTCATCAAGAGGCTTTTTAGTTCCTCTTCACTTTCTGCCATAAGGGTGGTGTCATCTGCGTATCTGAGATTATTGACATTTCTCCCAGCAATCTTGCTTCCAGCTTGTGTTTCTTCCAGTCCAACATTTCTCATGATGTACTCTGCATATAAGTTAAATAA
>NW_011457534.1:0-509 GCF_000754665.1 Bison bison bison | reverse complement strand
GGTCCCTCGACTTGTGCAAGTGACCTCAGGGGGCTTCTCATGGTGGCTCTGAGAAGTCAGGGAAACTGGAGGTGGGATGTGCCTCTCGGCACTCCACTGGGTTTGGTGCATTGGAAGAGGGCCTCATCTCCAGTTGAGGCAGGAACCTCAGGGTTCCTCTGACTTCAGACTCCGATCGCAAGGTCCCTGCAGACTTGGGACAGGAGAGTCAGGCCTCGTCTTGGGTTGAGGCATGGAACTCCGCTTGCCTCTCGAGGTGTTCCCGGGGAGACAGGCCACTTGTCGAGCGGTATTTGGAACCTGGGATCTTTTCCCGACGATGCACGGGCGAGTCACTGCCCCTTCGTGTTGACTTCATTCACAGGGTGGAGTTCGAAGAGGTGTCTGGGCATCGGGTTCTTATCAAGAGGGGACCGGGAAATCGGGGTCCTTCGGAATGTGGAACCACCCACGAGGCCACGTCTGGAATGTCGTCGTGAGATCGGCCTCGCCTGAGGTGCGACCGGAAG
>NW_011457533.1:0-502 GCF_000754665.1 Bison bison bison | reverse complement strand
GCCACCCTCCAAAAAAGCATTAGATAAAGTTGCATTCGTACAGAGCAAAGGTGTTTTGGGCTATAACAAGAAAAAGAATTAACTCAAGGGTCCCAGGTTACAAACATTAAAGCTACTACTTACACCAATTATATTAATCAATACATTGCCAGGGACACAGCAGGTAAGGGATATGGAAACTTAGCAGCAAACAATGGCCCAACAAGTGAAAAACCATTCACCAATACAATTTCTAATCAATCTTTTAACTACTCAAAAGAATCTGTGTTTAGACAGTTTAGAACATCTCCTGCCTCTCACAGTTGGGAGGCTCTGAACAGTCACATGTGGCCGGAAAAACCTATTCAGGCAGGCTAGAGGATTTCCAAAGGAGTTTGTAGGTTAAACACTGTCACACCCAGGAATTATTAACTGGAACTGTAAGCTAACTCTTTTTCAGAGAGAGGTAGTGGGGGAGAGCCCCCCGTAAAGTCAGAGGTTTAGGTGAAAGCACAAGCAGAAA
>NW_011457532.1:0-500 GCF_000754665.1 Bison bison bison | reverse complement strand
GGAACCCTGAGGTTCCTGCCTTAACTGGAGATGAGGCCCTCTTCCAATGCACCAAACCCAGTGGAGTGCCGAGAGGCCCCTCCCACCTCCAGTTTCCCTGACTTCTCAGAGCCACCATGAGAAGTCCCCTGAGGTCACCTGCACAAGTCAAGGGAAGCCAGGATTTCTGCCTCAACCCGAGAAAGACCTCGAGAGACCTTCTTCAACACGTCTCGAGGCCAGATTCCCCTACCATGACTCGAGAGCAATGACGCGCTCCCCTCGCCACTCGCATGGAGACCCGACTTCCCTGGCGCCCCACGAGAGGCTCACTGACCTCGCCGTCGTACCTAGGGAGAAACCGCACACTGTGGCCGCCGCTCGAGAACAACCCTGAGACTCCCCCATTATCACGAGTTGAGGGCCTTCGTCTCCTGTATGGCCTAGAGACCAATCTCTCGACCTCTCTCCAACGCCTCAGGAGGCTTGACTCCCTTTAGTCCAACCAGTGAGCTCCAAGA
>NW_011457531.1:0-520 GCF_000754665.1 Bison bison bison | reverse complement strand
ACAGCATCACTTTCAGGATCTGGAATAGCTCAACTGGAATTCTATCACTGCTGGAGCCAGTGAGGAACTCGCCCATGACAAAGGTCATGAGGAAGGAGGCTCGGCATACGCAAAGGCGGGATCGAGCTTCAGGAGTCCCCCTGGAAATTCTCGAGCATATACCCCCAAAGCCAGAGTCTGCCTACTTTCTGCTTGTGCTTTCACCTAAACCTCTGACTTTACGGGGGGCTCTCCCCCACTACCTCTCTCTGAAAAAGAGTTAGCTTACAGTTCCAGTTAATAATTCCTGGGTGTGACAGTGTTTAACCTACAAACTCCTTTGGAAATCCTCTAGCCTGCCTGAATAGGTTTTTCGGCCACATGTGATTGTTCAGAGCCTCCCAACTGTGAGAGGCAGGAGATGTTCTAAACTGTCTAAACACAGATTCTTTTGAGTAGTTAAAAGATTGATTAGAAATTGCATTGGTGAATGGTTTTCACTTGTTGGGCCATTGTTTGCTGCTCAGTTTCCATATCCCTT
>NW_011457530.1:0-529 GCF_000754665.1 Bison bison bison | reverse complement strand
ATGGATTGGAAGAATCAATATAGTGAAAATGAGTATACTACACAAAGCAATCTATAGATTCAATGCAATCCCTATCAAGCTACCAACAGTATTTTTCACAGAACTAGACCAAATAATTTCACAATTTGTATGGAAATACAAAAAACCTCGAATAGCTAAAGCAATCTTGAGGAAGAAGAATGGAACTGAAGGAATCAACCTGCCTGACTTCAGGCTCTACTACAAAGCCACAGTCATCAAGACAGTATGGTACTGGCACAAAGACAGAAATATAGATCAATGGAACAAAGTAGAAAGCCCAGAGATAAATCCATGCACCTATGGACACCTTATCTTTGACAAAGGAGGCAAGAATATACAATGGAGAAAAGACAATCTCTTTAACAAGTGGTGCTTGGAAAACTGGTCAACCACTTGTAAAAGAATGAAACTAGAACACTTTCTAACACCATACACAAAAATAAACTCAAAATGGATTAAAGATCTAAACGTAAGACCAGAAAACTCCTAGAGGAGAACATAGGCAAAA
>NW_011457529.1:0-503 GCF_000754665.1 Bison bison bison | reverse complement strand
GGGGTTTTTTTCCGAACGGTGCACGGAAAAACTGCCCCTTCGTGTGGACTTCATTCACAGGGTAGAGTTCGGAGAGGTGTCCGGGCATCGGGTTCTTCTCAAGAGGGGACCGGGACATCGGGGTCCTACGGAATGTGGAACTACCCACGATTCCACGTCTGGAATGTCTTCGTGAGACCGGCCTCATCCTGAGGTGCGACCGGAAGGTCGGGAACCCCTTCCAGACAAAGCAGGGGAGTCGACCCTCCTGTCCAGATCAGGAGGGGAGAAAGGGCTCAGAGGAGGGGGTGCCGGAAAACCTCGGTGTTCCTCTCGAGGGAGACCGGGATTTCGGGGAACTTTGTGGGTCGCATCAAGGGTGCCAAGTGCCCTTTCGACCTCCAATTCCTAACGTGGGACTTCTCCTGAGACGCTGTAGCGGGAAAGGGCTTCATCTTGCGATGACGGGGGAGCCACGTGGTTTTTCTCGAGTTACGGCGGGATTCTCGAGTTACGACGGGGAA
>NW_011457528.1:0-508 GCF_000754665.1 Bison bison bison | reverse complement strand
AGAATGGCTGCTATCCAGAAGTCTACAAGCAATAAATGCTGGAGAGGCTGTAGGAGAAAAGGGAACCCTCTTACACTGTTGGTGGGAATGCAAACTAGTACAGCCACTATGGAGAACAGTGTGGAGATTCCTTAAAAAACTAGAAATAGAACTGCCTTGTGACCCAGCAATCCCACTGCTGGGCATACACACCAAGGAAACCAGAAGGGAAAGAGACACGTGTACCCCAGTGTTCATCACAGCACTGTTTATAATAGCCAGGACATGGAAGCAACCTAGATGTCCATCAGCAGATGAATGGATAAGAAAGCTGTGGTACATATACACAATGGAGTATTACTCAGGCATTAAAAAGAAAACATTTGAATCAGTTCCAATGAGGTGGATGAAACTGGAGCCTATTATACAGAGTGAAGTAAGCCAGAAAGAAAACACCAATACAGTATACTAACGCGTATATATGGAATTTAGAAAGATGGTAACGACAACCCTGTTTGCGAGACAGCAA
>NW_011457527.1:0-521 GCF_000754665.1 Bison bison bison | reverse complement strand
GAGGAAGTGGTGCCGGAAAACCTCGGTGTTCCTCTCCAGGGGAGACCGGGATGCCGGGGAACTTTGTAGGGCGCATCAAGGGTGCCAAGTACCGTTTCGACCTCCAATTCCTAGCGTGGGACTTCTCCTGAGACGCTGTAGCGGGAAAGGGCTTCATCTTGCGATGACGGGGGAACCACGTGGTTTTTCTCGAGTTGCGGCGGGATTCTCGAGTTACGACGGGGAATTCGGGATGCCCCTTGTGTTGGCCCAGGGAAGTCCAATCTCCCATCCGAGTTGCGAAGGAAAGCTGGGGATTGCTCTCGAGTGACCTGCCCAGGGCCAATACGTACCTCACTCTAGGCTGGTAGTCGAGACGACCAGTGTTCCTCTCCAGGGGCGACCGGGATCTCGGGGTTGCATTCCAGACGCACCCGGGGAGACAGGCATTCATCTCGAGTGGAAGCAAAGAACCCCGCTCTGCTCTCGAGTCGCGACGGGTATCTCTTGGAGCTCACTGGGTGGACTAAAGGGAGTCAAGC
>NW_011457526.1:0-559 GCF_000754665.1 Bison bison bison | reverse complement strand
TATAACAAGAAAAAGAATTAACTCAAAGGTCCCAGGTTACAAACATTAAAGCTACTACTTTACACCAATTTATATTTCAGTCAATACACTGCCAGGGACACAGCAGGTAAGGGATATGGAAACTTAGCAGCACACAATGGCCCAACAAGTGAAAAACCATTCACCAATACAATTTCTAATCAATCTTTTTAACTACTCAAAAGAATCTGTGTTTTAGACAGTTTTAGAACATCTCCTGCCTCTCACAGTTGGGAGGCTCTGAACAGTCACATGTGGCTGGAAAACCTATTCAGGCAGGCTAGAGGATTTCCAAAGGAGTTTGTAGGTTAAACACTGTCACACCCAGGAATTATTAACTGGAACTGTAAGCTAACTCTTTTTTCAGAGAGAGGTAGTGGGGGAGAGCCCCCCGTAAAGTCAGAGGTTTAGGTGAAAGCACAAGCAGAAAGTAGGCAGACTCTGGTTTTGGGGGTATATGCTCGAGAATTTCCAGGGGGACTCCTGAAGCTCGATCCCGCCTTTGCGTATGCCGAGCCTCGTTCCTCATGACCTTTGTCAT
>NW_011457525.1:4615-5086 GCF_000754665.1 Bison bison bison | reverse complement strand
GGATTCTCGAGTTACGACGGGGAATTCGGGATGCCTCTTGTGTTGGCCCAGGGAAGTCCAATCTTCCATTCGAGTTTCGAAGGCAAGCTGGGGATTGCTCTCGAGTGACTGCAGGGCCAATAGACCTCATCTAGGCTTGTGTCCAGAAGCCAATGTTCCTCTCCAGGGGCGACCGGGATCTCGGGGTTGCATTCCAGACGCACCCGGGGAGACAGGCATTCATCTCGAGTGGAAGCAAAGAACCCCGCTCTGCTCTCGAGTCGCGACGGGTATCTCTTGGAGCTCACTGGGTGGACTAAAGGGAGTCAAGCCTCCTGAGGCGTTTGGACAGAGGTCGCGAGGCTGGCCTCGAGGCCATGCAGGAGACGAAGGCCCTCATCTCCGCGATGACGGGGAAGTCTCGGGGTGGTTCTCGAGCGGCGGCCCCAGGGTGCGGTTTCTCACGAGGTAGGACGGCGAGGTCAGTGAGCC
>NW_011457525.1:0-363 GCF_000754665.1 Bison bison bison | reverse complement strand
AACCACGTGGTGTTTCTCGAATTGCGGCGGGATTCTCGAGTTACGACGGGGAATTCGGGATGCCTCTTGTGTTGGCCCAGGGAAGTCCAATCTTCCATTCGAGTTGCGAAGGCAAGCTGGGGATTGCTCTCGAGTGACTGCAGGGCCAATAGACCTCATCTAGGCTTGTGTCCAGAAGCCAATGTTCCTCTCCAGGGGCGACCGGGATCTCGGGGTTTCATTCCAGACGCACCCGGGGAGACAGGCATTCATCTCGAGTGGAAGCAAAGAACCCCGCTCTGCTCTCGAGTCGCGACGGGTATCTCTTGGAGCTCACGTGGGGGGACTAAAGGGGAGTCAAACCTCCTGAGGCGTTTGGAGAGA
>NW_011457524.1:0-524 GCF_000754665.1 Bison bison bison | reverse complement strand
GAGTTCAGGGTTCTGGCCCTTGGACTTGCAGCGGACACTAGGCTGCTTGGGAAAACCGCGCGGCTCTGACCTTTCAGCAAAGGGGTGGAGCGTTAAAGGCCTTGAGCCCAAAGGCGAGGCCTTTCTGCGACCGCCAGGCTGTGCCAACAGAGGGCGGACTACGTGGTTCCCTGCTCCACGCAGTCCCAGTTCCCTTACCTGTGGTCCGCACCCCTCCGCCGCGCCCACTGGATGCCGGCCCTTGGGGACCCAGGAGCGCACGCAATGGGCGTTCCCAGCCGCCATGGCGACCCCCGAGAGGACAACGGGGAACCCCTCCCCTACCCCCGCCAGGAGCCGACCCCCGCCCCGCGCCGCCCCGCCCCTGCCGTGCTCCCGGTGCCTTCCCAGCCGCAGTGGGGATCCCCGGAGCACAACTGGGACCGACCCCCACCCACAGCGATCGGAGTCTCCACCCGCGCCGCCCGGGTTGACCCCGCCCCGGGTGCGCTCCCGGCGCGGGTCCAGCCCCAGTGGCGGCCTCC
>NW_011457523.1:0-548 GCF_000754665.1 Bison bison bison | reverse complement strand
CCACACTGGTTCCCCCGTCATCACAAGATGTAGCCCTGTGCCGCTACAGCGTCTCAGGAGAAGTCCCACTTTAGGAATTGGAGTTCGAAACGGTACTTGTCACACTTTTTGCCACCCACAAAGTGCCCCGACATCCCGGTCTCCCTCGAGAGGAACACCGAAGTTTTCCGGCACCTCTTCCTCTGAGCCTCTTCTACCCTCCTGATCTGGACAGGGGTCGACTCCTCTGCTTTGTCTGGAAGGGGTTCCCGACCTTCCGGTCACACCTCAGGATGAGGCCGGTCTCACGACGACATTCCAGACGTGGCCTCGTGGGTGGTTCCACATTCCGAAGGACCCCGATTTCCCGGTCCCCTCTTGATAAGAACCCGATGCCCGGACACCTCTTCGAACTCCACCCTGTGAATGAAGTCAACACGAAGGGGTAGTGACTCGCCCGTGCATCGTCGGGAAAAAACCCACAGGTTCCAAATACCGCTCGACAAGTGGCCTGTCTCCCCGGGTAACACCTCGAGAGGCAAGCGGAGTTCCATGCCTCAACACAAGAC
>NW_011457522.1:0-519 GCF_000754665.1 Bison bison bison | reverse complement strand
CAAAAAAATAGAAATCATTCCAAGCATCTTTTCTGACCACAATGCAGTAAGATTAGATCTCAATTACAGGAGAAAAACTATTAAAAATTCCAACATATGGAGGCTGAACAACACGACTGCTGAATAAACCAACAAATCACAGAAGAAATCAAAAAAGAAATCAAAATTTGCATAGAAACTAATGAAAATGAAAACACAACAACTCAAAACCTGTAGGACACTTTAAAAGCAGTCCTAAGGGGAAAGTTCATAGCAATACAGGCATACCTAAAGAAACAAGAAAAAAGTCAAATAAATAACCTAACCCTACACCTAAAGCAACTAGAAAAGGAAGAAATGAAAAACCCCAGGGTTAGTAGAAGGAAAGAAATCTTAAAAATTAGGGCAGAAATAAATGCAAAAGAAACAAAAGAGACCATAGCAAAAATCAACAAAGCCAAAAGCTGGTTCTTTGAAAGGATAAATAAAATTGACAAACCATTAGCCAGACTCATCAAGAAACAAAGGGAGAAAAATCAA
>NW_011457521.1:0-510 GCF_000754665.1 Bison bison bison | reverse complement strand
CCAACAACAACATTAAAAAGAATCATACACCATGATCAAGTGGGCTTTATCCCAGGGATGCAAGGATTCTTCAATATCCGCAAATCAATCAATGTAATACACCACATTAACAAATTGAAAAATAAAAACCAATATGATTATCTCAATAGATGCAGAGAAAGCCTTTGACAAAATTCAACATCCATTTATGATAAAAACTCTCCAGAAAGCAGGAATAGAAGGAACATACCTCAACATAATAAAAGCTATATATGACAAACCCACAGCAAACATTATCCTCAATGGTGAAAAATTGAAAGCATTTCCTCTAAAATCAGGAACAAGACAAGGGTGCCCACTTTCACCATTACTATTCAACATAGTTTTGGAAGTTTTGGCCACAGCAATCAGAGCAGAAAAAGAAATAAAAGGAATCCAAATTGGAAAAGAAGAAGTAAAACTCTCACTATTTGCAGATGACATGATCCTCTACATAGAAAACCCTAAAGAGTCCACCAGAAAATTACCAGA
>NW_011457520.1:0-501 GCF_000754665.1 Bison bison bison | reverse complement strand
AATAATTCAGCCAGAAGGTTAGAGAAAGAACGACATGGTGAGAGCAAGTTTCGGTGAACAAGACCCGCACTTTATTTTACAAAGTAGTTTTTATACCTTAAGTTATGCATAGAGGATAATGGGGGAAGGGGTAGAGTCTTGCAGCAAACCAGGCTTTCTTCCTGCAAACTTATCATATGCAAAAGCTTAGGTGATTTGCATCATCTTCTGGCCCGGAGGCCTGTTAACATTTTAAGACCTTTTCTTCAGAAAACTTATTTTTCTCTAAAGGTGGTTGGTCAGGAGCCACCCTCCAAAAAAGCATTAGATAAAGTTGCATTCCTACAGAGCAAAGGTGTGGTGGGCTATTACAAGAAAAAGAATTATCTCAAGGGTCCCAGGTTACAAACATTAAAGCTACTACTTACACCAATTATATTAATCAATACACTGCCAGGGACACAGCAGGTAAGGGATATGGAAACTTAGCAGCAAACAATGGCTCAACAAGTGAAAAACCAT
>NW_011457519.1:0-5235 GCF_000754665.1 Bison bison bison | reverse complement strand
AGAAAATATTAAAGAGTACATAGACCAATGTGAATGTGCTGACTGATGAGGAGAAAATTAATCTTAATCAGAGGAGTAAATCATGACCCCAAGAAGATAAACGTGAAAGCTGATGGTAAAATGCACCAGTATATCTTGAATGCACTATAGCAGTAACATTTCCACCATTATACTGCAAGTATTTAACATGTTCTTCAATCTGTCCAGTCATTTAAGAAGTGCACAGTTGGGATGACAGTTCAGCTGAATGTATAATTTCTCATCAGAGAAAGAGTAATGAACTGATTGGCTCGAATATACACTTGTAGAAAAACGGTTCATAAAAATACTCATTTTTTTCCCCATACCCATGTGGGCTACTGGTATGCCTGCACATCTTGGCTCCTCTAGTTTAGTCATCTTAAAATTTCTCGATCCATTCACGCAAGAAGGCATGTAAGACACACTTACAAAATAATGTACAATAAATTCTCAACATTGAAATACAATGATCAAAAAGGAAATAATAAATTTAATTGCCACAGAATTATTAGATGTTAAAAATCTTGCATGTTTTAAAATCAGTGTAGTATTTATTGAAAATAACAATTCTAGCATTTAGGGAATGAAGCCTATCGATCTGTTTTGTTTCAAAACTTAGTTTGGTTGGGTACATCATGCTAATGCTTCAAAGGATTTCTGTGAAACAACTGTCAAAAAATCAGTTATCTTAAAAATAAAAAGTCAATCCCTCCATATTCAAATCAATCTAATTTGAATAACAAATACCAGTACCACATATATCTTTGATGTCTATAGTTACTCGGAGTAGCTGGGGTTGTCCCTACTTCTAGCACCCCCTCCTGCCTCCCGTATTATCGGGAACAACAATGATCTTATCTCTTTTCAGTGTAAATACACTGAAGCCATCTAGATGGAGTTCTCTCAAGTGTCCTCATCGACTCCAAACTCACCTCCCTAAAGCCTTACTTTCCTCCCTTTGTCCTTTCACTAGAGTCTTCCCTCTATAAAGGGTAATCTCTGGATCCGTGGTCTGAATTCTTCCCCCTTTACGTTCTTTCTATGGATCATCCCCACCATTTCTTTTCCTTCTTTGCTCAGCAATGGTATCTTACACCTATAATTGCTACTTCGACTCTTTGCTTCCCTCTGGCTATAAACACGCTCAGAAAGAAAAACAAACTAATGCTTTCCCTTGATCCTGTTATGTCCTGCACTAGCCAATGCTCTTCTTCCAGATTTCTCTAAACGCAAGCCTACACCCTTGCTACTCGGAGAGCTTGTTAGAAACGCAGAATCTCAGACCTCGTGCTCAGCATGTGCACTTCCCACAAGGTCCCCAGGCGACTAATTAAAATTTGAGAAACTATTTGGTCTATACGGAGTCTGCTTCTACATTACTTCAACTTAATTTATTCTCCTGAAATCTTAGCCTCAACTTCCTCACTCTAACACTTTCCCCCCACCCCCAAACTGAAACTGCATTGCAAGTTGGAAACTTTCCAGTGGCCTCTCTGTCAGGCTGTAGGTCCCTTGAGCGCCCTGTTGTGCCCCCACTCTCTCCTTCTTTCCAGCTCTCTTGTTTTGTCCTGTGTCACACCATGCTGGAAAGCAGCAACACTTCATATGACACCAATTTGCACACATTTACAGCTGAGCACCTGTGCCCACGCTGCCCCAGAGGATGACAGACCGCTCTGCACCCAGGCACTGCAGTTCTGAACGTCTTCCTAACAACGAGTAAACAGGAAGAGGGGAGAACTTTGCTGTTCTTCTCTGACAAGTTTTGGTGCTGGAAGCTCACTTCAAATTCATCGTCCATGTCAAATACTCTCCCTTTATCTAGAGACCTTCATTACTTAATGCCCCCTTCCCCCACAGACCTGTGCTTCCTTTCTTCATTTCCTCCCTGTACCATCTGCCTCTCTCATCGTTCATTTCCTCTTTCCTCTTATTTCTCGACCTTCTTTTGGTTGTAGAATATCTTGAGACAGAACTAATCATTTTTTTTCTTGTCCAGTGTCACGTGGAATCTTAGTTCCCTGACCAGGGATCAAACCTCCACCCCTGCACTGGACAGTCTTAACATTTGGACCTCCAAGAAGTCCAGGAACTAATAATTTAGCTCCTTAAACTGGATTCTCAATTTAATCTGTGGCTGACACCTGATAAGATACACAATTTCCCTCCTCTTCTCGTCTTTTTCCTCACTACGGATCTGACAGATGTTTGTTTGTTTTTTTTGTTTTTTTGTTTTGCCTGTTAGAATATTCCCATTTTAAATCAATGTTCTGTCAAATAACCTTTCTATAAAATACAGTTCTCACCTTCTACTTGTCCATTTAATGTATTTTTTCCTCTTTGATCTTCAGGTAAATGACACACAAAGTTCTGTGGAATGCTGTCAGAGATACTCTGTTAAAATGAATATTGAGTTCCATGAAGATTTCCTAATGTCTTTTTAAGAAAATACCCTACTTTTAAAAACTGCCTACATTTAACCCAGTTAAGACAGGTTTTGCCAAGATCTCACAGCTGCCAAACGACAGAACCTGGATGCTGACTTCATACACTGCTGGATCACCAGGTAGTGGCTGCCAGCAACGAAGACATCAGGCCCTTCCTATCTCCTTCCATAGCTGCCACCTTCAAACAGAGCATCATTACTTTATGTTACCTCAAGTACGGCTGCCATAAGGGTACTCTGCCCTGCTACTTAAGTTTAGTTGCTCACTCGTGTCCGACTCCTTGCGACACCACAGACTGTAGCCTGCCTAGCTCCTCCATCCATAGGATTTTCCAGGCAAGAGTACTGGAGTGGGTTGCCATTTCTTTCTCCAGGGGATTTTCCTGACCCAGGGATCGAACCTTGATCAAAACCGTAGGCAGATACTTTACCTTCTGAGCCACCAGGGAAGTCCCCCTGCTACTTAAACAATCCAAAATGGTTTGTACTTATTAAAACATTGCTAAAGCAAACTGCTGTTATTACAACCCCACATATTTATTGCTATTCCCCATGCTTTTGCTTCTCTTGAAATGTTTCTTCCAGATTAACCTGACAATCCAAATACAGTAACACTTTTAAGTTTCAAGCACTATCTTTGAAGGTCCAAGTGATAAAAAACCACAATTCACCCTGTTTCTCTCTGACCCTCTCTAGCAGTTTTACACGTGCACATGTACCAAAGAAACATACATTTGGTTGGGAGATTGGGACTGACACATACACACTACACACTATTGTGTAGGAAACAGATAACTAATGAGGACCAACCGTATAGCACAGGGAATGCTACTCAACATTCTGCAATGGCCCATATGGGAAAAAGAATCTAAAAGAGGTGACACACACACATGAAACAAAGAAACATTTGGCCATGGACTGACCTGAAATAACGTTTCAATTTTCAGATAAATGTAACTTCAGAACTCAAGCGGATTCCTTATGATCTCTAAGCCTTGGTTTCTGTACTACACTGACCTCACTAGGTGAATCTTGCAAATGAACAAAAGTGTACTAGGTGGTAGTATTTAGCACAGAATTATTTTATTCAATATAGGTTAAAAGTAAGAGAAAAGTTTTGATGGGGAAATGCAAAGGTGAGAGAGTCACAGCATCTCCCACTTTCATGTACTTACATTACTCAGGGCTTACATTTCAAAATAATAATAGAAGACAGTACCTCAGAATCCCAAGATGATTCTGTACCTTTCTCTTCTCTCAATCCTACGGCTGACATCATGTCTGTAAAATGCAGTCACAGATGCATTAATGAGAACGTTCACTACTATGAATTTTAAAGACATATGTAAGTCTATCCCTATCCACAAATATTTCAATAAAATAAAGTAGTGGAAAAGAATTTCAGAGGGTTGAAGCATTTTCAGGAAGAAAAAGTTGGTAGTAGGTGGGACACTTCTGAAGAAAGAGAGCAAAAGAAATGTATTTCAAATGAAATGGATATTGTATTTGGATCTATACCATTTACATGTTTTTATATTTAAAGTATAGACAAAATTCACAGGCATTCACTAACTTACCACTTCTATTATTTTCGTGTGCTCTATCAACAGAAGTCAAATGGTCATGATTTGCTTGCTCTTGGGGAGCCCTTTCAATAATATCAGCATCACTTTCTTTTTCAGCAAGTTCTGGCTTTGTGGTTCCTTCCTATAGAAACAAGACAAAATAAAACCAAAACCCAACTTCAGAAAGCATATTCATTCATTGGTCCTTCACCCCGTCAGTGAGACGACAATCATGGTGTCTAGCACATCCTCTAGGGTGTCCTGGGAGAAGTTAGAACTGTTCAAGAGAAGAGCGACTCTGCTCTGCGTCTAGGCAAGGCAGAGACACGTGGAAACAAACGAGAGCAGAGGAGTATCCTTCGACATCTCTGCAGCTGAAGTGGACAGAGCACAGGACGCGCACAAAGGAGAGCGGAGGCAGGTGTACCTGCGGAGCTCAAGGAGCGCTGTGACAAGGGCTGTGTCTCAGAAGACAGAGAGTGCAGAGCCGGGGTGTGAGGGGGAGTCTAGGAAGGGAGGCCCGAGCCAACAGATGAGGTGTGAAACAGGGTTCACAAGTCATGTGGAAAACTAGATCACAGTTACTGGAAACTGTATAGAAAGACAAAACTGGAGGACCAGGTTCAAACAGGGAAAAGCAAGTGTCATCTTCTTCCTTCAAGTGACAGGGATCATCACAAATTTATTTTATTTGGTGCCATGCTTTTATTCAAGTGACAGGGAAAAGACTGCACTGCACTAGGAAGTAGAAAGTTCAGTTTAGTTCAGTTGCTCAGTTGTGTCCGACTCTTTGCGACCCCATGGACTGCAGCACGCCAGGCCTCCCTGTCCATCGCCAACTCCCAGAGTTTAATCAAACTCATGTCCATTGACTCGGGGATGCCATCCAACCATCTCATCCTCTGTCATCCCCTTCTCCTCCTGCCTTCAATCTTTCCCAGCATCAGGGTCTTTTCTAATGAGCCAGTTCTTTGCATTAGATGGCCAAAGTTTCAGCTTCAGCATTAGTCCTTCCAATGAATATTCAGGACTGATTTCCTTTAGGATGGACTGGTTGGATCTCTTTGCAGTCCAAGGGCCTCTCAAGAGTCTTCTCCAACACCACAGTTCAAAAGCATCAATTCTTTGGTGCTCAGCTGTCTTTATAGTCCAACTCTCACATCCATACATGACTACTAGGAAAAATCATAGCTTTGACTAGAT
>NW_011457518.1:0-505 GCF_000754665.1 Bison bison bison | reverse complement strand
TGCAGACTTGGGAAAGGAGAGGTCAGGGCCTCGTCTTGGTTGAGGCATGGAACTCCGCTTGCCTCTCGAGGTATTCCCGGGGAGACAGGCCACTTTGTCGAGCGGTATTTTGGAACCTGGGGGTGTTTTCCCGACGATGCACGGGCGAGTCACTGCCCTTTCGTGTTGACTTCATTCACAGGGTGGAGTTCGAAGAGGTGTCCGGGCATCGGGTTCTTAAAAGAGGGGACCGGGAAATCGGGGTTCTTCGGAATGGGGAACCACCCACGAGTCCACGTCTGGAATGTCGTCGTGAGACCGGCCTCATCCTGAGGTGCGACCGGAAGTTCGGGAACCCCTTCCAGACAAAGCAGAGGAGTCGACCCTCCTGTCCAGATCAGGAGGGTAGAAGAGGCTCAGAGGAAGTGGTGCCGGAAAACTTCGGTGTTCCTCTCGAGGGAGACCGGGATGTCGGGGCACTTTGTGGGTCGCATCAAGGGTGACAAGTACCGTTTCGAACTCAAAT
>NW_011457517.1:0-501 GCF_000754665.1 Bison bison bison | reverse complement strand
ATTGTTACCATTCTATTTTTCTTATTAATCTTTTGTGAAACTTCCCGAATATGTGACAAAGTATGTACAGTCTACTTTTGTAACTATTTTTATCACAGTATTATTTATTGCTTTCTTTCAATAAAGTACTGAAGCAAATTTCCCAGGGCCAATAAAGAGTGCCGAGGGTAAGCTGTACTCTCACTGAGAACAGACCAGAGCTGGTAATGGGAGCCCGTGTCATCACACGGACATTCTGTTAAGAGACACGGACGGATGCAATGGAAAGGCCAGAAGGCGGAAGCATAGGTGTCCCTAGAGGACGACCGACGGTGTGTTCATGCCCTTGGCTCCGGAGACAAGAGGCTCCATCACTTCAGCATCTGCGGGGACAGGGCCCCTCTGCTGCTGAGGCGTGGGCAGCGGGCCGAGGGTGGGAACAAAGTTCAGGTGTCGAGGCTCGCCATCGGTCACAGCGTGGGGTGTCCGAGGGCAACCTTGATGGGGACCCAAATGATGCAC
>NW_011457516.1:0-532 GCF_000754665.1 Bison bison bison | reverse complement strand
ACCAAAGTACTGCCCGGAGCTCACTGATCATGGGCTGGTTCCCCTGCGTTGCGGCTGTGCTAGGGAGCCCAAACGCACAGGGGAAGCCCGCAGAGCACATCCACCTGCCTCTTGGAGGGAGGACAGCTCCAGGGAAGCCCCGGTCTGGCATGCGCTTTCTGGGCACAAACGGAGCAACACTCTGGCTGTGGAGCCGCCTCCCCAAGCCAGGGGCACCGGGACCCTGATTCCCTCCGTGCGGCGCTTAGTCTGGGCGGGGAAGCACCAGCCTGGGAATGCAGCCTGGGGCGCTTCCTTTCCCTCGGAAAGAGCTCTCCCTGCGGGAGGCTTTGGCAGTGTGCACACCCCCAGCCCCTAAGCCCTCTGCAAGGACGCCTGGCTCCTAGGACCGAAGGGAAGGCGAGAGCTGAGCTGAGGCCCCAATCAGGCACCAGTCAGGTCTCCCACACTCCCGCAGCCTGCTCCTTCCCGGGCGCGAACGCTAGAAGCTGGGCAGGGCTTGGGGAGGCTCGCCCCGCCCCGAGCAGCCTCT
>NW_011457515.1:3903-4456 GCF_000754665.1 Bison bison bison | reverse complement strand
AAGGGGTTCCCGACCTTCCGGTCGCACCTCAGGATGAGGCCGGTCTCACGACGACATTCCAGACGTGGCCTCGTGGGTGCTTCCACATTGCGAAGCACCCCGATTTCCCGGTCCCCTCTTGGTAAGAACCCGATGCCCGGACACCTCTCCGAACTCCACCCTGTGAATGAAGTCAACACGAAGGGGCAGTGACTCGCCCGTGCATCGTCCGGAAAAGACCCCCAGGTTCCAAATACCGCTCGACAAGTGGCCTCTCTCCCCGGGGACACCTCGAGAGGCAAGCGGAGTTCCATGCCTCAACCCAAGACGAGGCCTGACTCTCCTGTCCCCAGTCTGCAGGGACCCTGCGATCGGAGTCTGAAATCAGAGGAACCCTGAGGTTCCTGCCTCAACTGGAGATGAGGCCCTCTTCCAATGCACCAAACCCCGTGGAGTCCCGTGAGGCCCCCCCCCCCACCTCCAGTTTCCCTGACTTCTCAGAGCCACCATGAGAAGCCCCCTGAGGTCACCTGCACAAGTCGAGGGAAGCCAGGGTTTCCTGCCTCAACCCGAG
>NW_011457515.1:0-517 GCF_000754665.1 Bison bison bison | reverse complement strand
ACCTGCACAAGTCGAGGGAAGCCAAGGTTTCCTGCCTCAACCCGAGAAAGACCTCGAGAGACCTTCTTCAACACGTCTCGAGGCCAGGTTCCCCTACCATGACTCGAGAGCAATGACGCGCTCCCCCTCGCCACTCGCATGGAGACTCCGACTTCCCTGGCGCCCCACGAGCGGCTCACTGACCTCGCCGTCATACTTCGTGAGAAACCGCACCCTGGGGCCGCCGCTCGAGAACCACCCCGAGACTCCCCCGTCATCGCGGAGATGAGGGCCTTCGTCTCCTGCATGGCCTAGAGGCCAACCTCGCGACCTCTCTCCAAACGCCTCAGGAGGCTTGACTCCCTTTAGTCCACCCAGGGAGCTCCAAGAGATACCCGTCGCGACTCGAGAGCAGAGCGGGGTTCTTGGCTTCCACTCGAGATGAATGCCTGTCTCCCCGGGTGCGTCTGGAATGCAACCCCGAGATCCCGGTCGCCCCTGGAGAGGAACATTGGCTTCTGGACACAAGCCTAGATGC
>NW_011457514.1:0-509 GCF_000754665.1 Bison bison bison | reverse complement strand
GAACAAGTAAGCCTAAAAAAAAAAAAAAAAAAAGTAAGTACCTCCACCGTGCCCTTTGAGTCAGGGCGGGAAACCAGATACTGAAGAGACTAGCAAACAGAAGAAGATATAACAGAGGGAAACGCCTTGGAAGCTACAGGCAATAGATCAAAACCCCTGTGGTTACTACGGACTACATAGGAAGGGGCCTATAGATCTTGAGAAATATAAATCTGACCAAGGAACTAGACCAAAAATAGAACTGAACCCACAACACCCAACAAAAAAAAAAAAAAAAAAGTACCTAGATATATTTTTATTATTTTTACGATCATTCTTTCTTTTTTTTTTAATTAAAAAAAAAAATTTTAAGTCCTCTATTGTTCCTTTAATTTTCACTTTTATAACCTATTACTTTGCAAAAAAAAAAAAGACCCTATTTTTTTCTTCTTCAGCAAACTTCATATATATATATTTTATAATTTTTTGACCTTGGTTTTTTTTTTTGTTTTGTTTTTTGTTTTTTTTCT
>NW_011457513.1:0-545 GCF_000754665.1 Bison bison bison | reverse complement strand
TCTTTGACAAAGGAGGCAAGAATATACAATGGATTCAAGACAATCTCTTTAACAAGTGGTGCTGGGAAATCTGGTCAACCACTTGTAAAAGAATGAAACTAGAACACTTTCTAACACCATATACAAAAAATAAACTCAAAATGGATTAAAGATCTCAACGTAAGACCAGAAATTATAAAACTCCTAGAGGAGAACATAGGCAAAACACTCTCTGACATACATCACAGCAGGATCCTCTATGACCCACCTCCCAGAATATTGGAAATAAAAGCAAAAATAAACAAATGGGACCTAATTAACCTTAAAAGCTTCCGCACATCAAAGGAAACTATTAGCAAGGTGAAAAGACAGCCTTCAGAATGGGAGAAAATAATAGCAAATGAAGCAACCAACAAACAACTAATCTGAAAAATATACAAGCAACTCCTACAGCTCAACTCCAGAAAAATAAATGACCCAATCAAAAAATGGGCCAAAGATCTAAATAGACATTTCTCCAAAGAAGACATACAGATGGCTAACAAACACATGAAAAGATGCTCAAC
>NW_011457512.1:0-527 GCF_000754665.1 Bison bison bison | reverse complement strand
CAAAACCTAGACAAAGATAGACCACAAAAAAGAAAACTACTAGCCAATATCACTGATGAACATAGAAGCAAAAATCCTTAACAAAATTCTAGCAATCAGAATCCAACAACACATTAAAAGATCATACACCATGACCAAGTGGGCTTTATCCCAGGGATGCAAGGATTCTTCAATATCCACAAATCAATCAATGTAATACACCACATAAACAAATTGAAAAATAAAAGCCATATGATTATCTCAATAGATGCAGAGAAAGCCTTTGATAAAATTCAACATCCATTTATGATAAAAACTCTCCAGAAAGCAGAAATAGAAGGAACATACCTCAACATAATAAAAGCTATATATGACAAACCCACAGCAAACATTATCCTCAATGGTGAAAAATTGAAAGCATTTCCCCTAAAGTCAGGAACAAGACAAGGGTGCCCACTCTCACCACTACTATTCAACATAGTTTTGGAAGTTTTGGCCACAGAAATCAGAGCAGAAAAGGAAGTAAAAGGAATCCAAATTGGAAAAGA
>NW_011457511.1:0-529 GCF_000754665.1 Bison bison bison | reverse complement strand
TCAGGAGAAGTCCCACGTTAGTTATTGGAGGTCGAAACGTTACTTGGCACCCTTGATGCGACCCAAAAAGTTCCCCGGCATCCCGGTCTCCCTCGAGAAGAACACCGAGGTTTTCCGGCACCACTTCCTCAGAGCCACTTCTACCCTCCTGATCTGGACAGGAGGGTCGACTCCCTGCTTTGTCTAGAAGGGGTTCCCGACCTCCGGTCGCACCTCAGGATGAGGCCGGTCTCACGACGACATTCCAGACGTGGCCTCGTGGGTGGTTCCACATTCCGATGGACCCCAATTTCCGGTCCCCTCTTGATAAGAACCCGATGCCCGGATACCTCTTCGAACTCCACCCTGTGAATGAAGTCAACACGAAGGGGTAGTGACTCGCCCGTGCATCGTCGGGAAAAAAACCCCAGGTTCCAAATACCCCTCGACAAGTGGCCTGTCTCCCCGGGAACACCTCGAGAGGCAAGCGGAATTCCAGGCCTCAACCCAAGACGAGGGCTGACTCTCCTGTCCCAAGTCTGCAGGGACC
>NW_011457510.1:0-523 GCF_000754665.1 Bison bison bison | reverse complement strand
GGTGTGGAAGCCCCCTCGGTCCTTCCCAGTAACAGGCTTGCAAGCACCCGCCGGCAGCCAGCCTCTTCTCTCCCGCGTTCCGGGCATTGGGCTCCGAACCTGGGGCCAAAGTACTGCCCGGAGCTCACTGATCAGGGGCTGGTTCCCCTGCGCTGCGGCTGTGCTAGGGAGCCCAAACGCACAGGGGAAGCCCGCACAGCACATCCAGCTGCCTCTAGGCGGGAGGGCAGCTCCAGGGAAGGCCCGGTCTGGCAGGCGCTTTCTGGGCACAAACGGAGCAACACTCTGGCTGTGGAGCTGACTCCCCAAGCCAGGGGCACCGGGACCCTGATTCCCTCCGTGCGGCGCTTAGTCTGGGCGGGGAAGCACCAGCTTGGGAATGCAGCCTGGGGCGCTTCCTTTCCCTCGGAAAGAGCTCTCCCTGCGGGAGGCTTTGGCAGTGTGCACACCCCCAGCCCCTAAGCCCTCTGCAAGGACGCCTGGCTCCTAGGTCCGAAGGGAAGGCGAGAGCTGAGCTGAGGCA
>NW_011457509.1:0-523 GCF_000754665.1 Bison bison bison | reverse complement strand
GATACCCGTCGCGACTCGAGAGCAGAGCGGGGTTCTTTGCTTCCACTCGAGATGGATGTCTGTCTCCCCGGGTGTGTCTGGAAAGCAACCCCGTAGATTCCTTTCGCCTCTGAAGAGGAACACTGGCTTCTGGACACAAGCCTAGATGAGGTCTATTGGCCCTGCAGTCACTCGAGAGCAATCCCCAGCTTTCCTTGGCAACTCGAATGGAAGATTGGACTTCCCTGGGCCAACACAAGAGGCATCCTGAATTCCCCGTCGTAACTCGAGAATCCTGCCGCAACTCGAGAAAATCCACGTGGTTCCCCCGTCATCGCAAGATGAAGCCCTTTCCCGCTACAGTGTCTCAGGAGAAGTCCCACGTTAGGTATTGGAGGTCGAAACGGTACTTGGCACCCTTGATGCGACCCACAAAGTTCCCCGACATCCCGGTCTCCCTCGAGAGGAACACCGAGGTTTTCCGGCACCACTTCCTCTGAGCCCCTTCTACCCTCCTGATCTGGACAGGAGGGTCGACTCCCCT
>NW_011457508.1:4369-4867 GCF_000754665.1 Bison bison bison | reverse complement strand
TAGGGGAACCTGGCCTCGAGACGTGTTGAAGAAGGTCTCTCGAGGTCTTTCTCGGGTTGAGGCAGGAAACCCTGGCTTTCCTCGACTTGTGCAGGTGACCTCAGGGGGCTTCTCATGGTGGCTCTGAGAAGTCAGGGAAACCGAGGTGGGGGGGGCCTCTCGGGACTCCACGGGGTTTGGTGCATTGGAAGACTGCCTCATCTCCAGTTGAGGCAGGAACCTCAGGGTTCCTCTGATTTCAGACTCCGATCGCAGGGTCCCTGCAGACTTGGGACAGGAGAGTCAGGCCTCGTCTTGGGTTGAGGCATGGAACTCCGCTTGCCTCTCGAGGTGTTCCCAGGGAGAGAGGCCACTTGTCGAGCTGTATTTGGAACCTGGGTGTCTTTTCCGGACGATGCACGGGCGAGTCACTGCCCCTTGGTGTTGACTTCATTCACAGGGTGGAGTTCGGAGAGGTGTCCGGGCATCGGGTTCTTACCTAGAGGGGACCGGGAAATC
>NW_011457508.1:0-355 GCF_000754665.1 Bison bison bison | reverse complement strand
TCCATGCGAGTGGCGAGGGGGAGCGCGTCATGGCTCTCGAGTCATAGTAGGGGAGTCTGGCCTCGAGACGTGTTGAAGAAGGTCTCTTGAGGTTTTTCTCTGGTTGAGGCAGGAAACCCTGGCTTCCCTCGTCTTGTGCAGGTGACCTCAGGGGCTTCTCATGGTGTCTCTGAGAAGTTGGGAAACTGGAGGTATGAGGGGCCTCTCGGGACTCCCCTGGGTTTGGTGCATTGCAAGAGGGCCTCATCTCCAGTTGAAGCAGGAACCTAAGGTTCCTCTGATTTCAGAATCCGATAGCAGGGTCCGTGCAGCCTGGGGACAGGAGAGTCAGGCCTCGTCTTGGGTTGAGGCATGG
>NW_011457507.1:0-517 GCF_000754665.1 Bison bison bison | reverse complement strand
TTGTCGAGCGGTATTTGGAACCTGGGGGTCTTTTCCGGACGATGCACGGGCGAGTCACTGCCCCTTCGTGTTGACTTCATTCACAGGGTGGAGTTCGGAGAGGTGTCCGGGCATCGGATTCTTACCAAGACGGGACCGGGAAATCGGGGTGCTTCGCAATGTGGAAGCAGCCACGAGGCCACGTCTGGAATGTCGTCGTGAGACCGGCCTCAGCCTGAGGTGCGACCGGAAGGTCGGGAACCCCTTCCAGACAAAGCAGGGGAGTCGACCCTCCTGTCCAGATCAGGAGGGTAGAAGGGGCTCAGAGGAAGTGGTGCCGGAAAACCTCGGTGTTCCTCTCCAGGGAGACCGGGATGCCGGGGAACTTTGTGGGGGCGCATCAAGGGTGCCAAGTACCGTTTCGACCTCCAATTCCTAACGTGGGACTTCTCCGGAGACGCTGTAGCGGAAAAGGGCTTCATCTTGCGATGACGGGGGAACCACGTGGTTTTTCTCGAGTTGCGGCGGGATTCTCGAG
>NW_011457506.1:0-512 GCF_000754665.1 Bison bison bison | reverse complement strand
CAAGACAAGAAGTTTGCACCACTTACGTAGGCCGCAGGCGCCCTCTCGAATAGCGGAAGGTGCCTCACCCTACGACACCTTCTCGAGTGGGTCTTAGAAGCCCAGGCATAATTAGTAAGCGTGGTGGGTTCCGCGCTCCAGATGGAGACTCAGCTGGAAGTTAAAGGGAAGAATGACATGGGGAGACCAAGCGTTGGTGAACAAGGCCCGTAGCTTTATTTTTAACAGGGGCTTTTATACCCTAAGTTACACATAGAGGATAATAGGGGATGCAAAGTCAGCAGTCTTTGATTCTTATCAAAAACCAAGGTTTCTTTCCTGCAAATTTATCGTATACAAATGGTTTAGGTGATTTACATCATTTTCTGGCCAGAAGGCCTACTAACATTTTATGACTCTTGACAAGGACTTATCAACAAAGACTTATTTTCTCTAAGAGTAATTATTTTAAGGTTTGGCACCATCTTCCAAAGATAAAATTGCATTCCTATAGGGCGGATGTGTAATGGGTT
>NW_011457505.1:0-504 GCF_000754665.1 Bison bison bison | reverse complement strand
TGCAGTCACTCGAGAGCAATCCCCAGCTTTCCTTCGCAACTCGAATGGAAGATTGGACTTGCCTGGGCCAACACAAGAGGCAGCCTGAATTCCCCGTCGTAACTCGAGAATCCCGCCGTAACTCGAGAAAAACCACGTGGCTCCCCCGTCATCGCAAGATGAAGCCCTTTCCCGCTACAGCGTCTCAGGAGAAGACCCCGTTAGGAATTGGAGGTCGAAAGGGCACTTGGCACCCTTGATGCGACCCACAAAGTTCCCCGAAATCCCGGTCTCCCTCGAGAGGAACACTGAGGTTTTCCGGCACCCCCTCCTCTGAGCCCTTTCTCCCCTCCTGATCTGGACAGGAGGGTCGACTCCCCTGCTTTGTCTGGAAGGGGTTCCCGACCTTCCGGTCGCACCTCAGGATGAGGCCGGTCTCACGAAGACATTCCAGACGTGGCCTCGTGGGTGGTTCCACATTCCGTAGGACCCCGATTTCCCGGTCCCCTCTTGAGAAGAACCCGA
>NW_011457504.1:0-509 GCF_000754665.1 Bison bison bison | reverse complement strand
CAGACCTCGGGTTGCCTCCGCGCGGCCCGCGAGCCCCTCCGCATTCGCATTCGGCTTCCAGGACACCCGACGACCGGCAGTCCCGTCTCCGCCTGGGGCTCCTTTGGCTTGCCTCAGGCAATCCCGGGGCTTGCACCGACTCCAGCCAGAGCCCCGGCCCCCGCCCCACCCCCTGCCTCGAGGCGATCGCGCATGCGCATGTGCGCGCGCACGCACAGATAGATGTGCCCAAACGGGGCATCTATCTTGTTCACTTATACCGTGGGTGGATCTATGCCTGGGAGTCGGACTGCTGGACCATAGGCTACTTCCACTTTTAGTTCCTTCGGGAACCTCCATATTCTTTTCCATACCGGCTCTACCCACGCCCATTCCTACTCACCGTGGAGGAGAGTTCCCTTTGCTCCACATCTTCTCCAGCATCGGTTATTGACAGACATCGCAGTGAGGCCCAGTCGGACTCATGTGAAGTGGTCCCTCCTTGGAGTTTGGAGTTGAGCCTCTCCAAT
>NW_011457503.1:0-566 GCF_000754665.1 Bison bison bison | reverse complement strand
GGGGAGACAGGCCACTTGTCGAGCGGTATTTGGAACCTTGGGGTGTTTTCCCGACGATGCACGGGCGAGTCACTGCCCTTTCGTGTTGACTTAATTCACAGGGTGGAGTTCGAAGAGGTGTCCGTGCATCGGGTTCTTATCAAGAGGGGACCGGGAAATCGGGGTCCTTCGGAATGTGGAACCACCCACGAGGCCACGTCTGGAATGTCGTCGTGAGACCGGCCTCATCCTGAGGTGCGACCGGAAGGTCGGGAACCCCTTCCAGACAAAGCAGGGGAGTCGACCCTCCTGTCCAGTTCTGGAGGGTAGAAGGGGCTCAGAGGAAGTGGTGCCGGAAAACCTCGGTGTTCCTCTCGAGGGAGACCGGGATGTCGGGGAACTTTGTGGGTCGCATCAAGGGTGCCAAGTACCGTTTCGACCTCCAATACCTAACGTGGGACTTCTCCTGAGACACTGTAGCGGGAAAGGGCTTCATCTTGCGATGACGGGGGAACCACGTGGATTTTCTCGAGTTGCGGCAGGATTCTCGAGTTACGACGGGGAATTCAGGATGCCTCTTGTGTTGG
>NW_011457502.1:0-513 GCF_000754665.1 Bison bison bison | reverse complement strand
GGAAATACAAAAAAACTTAGAATAGCCAAAGCAATCTTGAGAAAGAAGAATGGAACTGGAGGAATCAACCTGCCTGATTCAGACTATAGTACAAAGCTACAGTCATCAAGACAGTGTGGTTCTGGCACAAAGACAGAAACATAGATCAATGGACAAAATAGAAAGCCAGAGATGAATCCATGCACCTATGGACACCTTATCTTTGACAAAAGATGCAAGAATATACAATGGAGAAAAGACCATCTCTTTAACAATTGGTGCTTGGAAAACTGGTCAACCACTTGCAAAAGAATGAAACTAGAACACTTTCTAACACCATACACAAAAATAAACTCAAAATGGCTTACAGATCTAAATGTAAGACCAGAAACTATAAAACTCCTAGAGGAAAACATAGGCAAAACACTCTCTGATATAAATCACAGCAGGACCCTCTATGACCCACCTCCCAGAGTAATGGACATAAAAGCAAAAATTAACAAATGTAACCTAATTAAACTTAAAATCTTTTGC
>NW_011457501.1:0-501 GCF_000754665.1 Bison bison bison | reverse complement strand
AGGAACACTGAGGTTTTCCGGCACCCCCTCCTCTGAGCCCTTTTCCCCTCCTGATCTGGGACAGGAGGGTCGACTCCCCTGCTTTGTCTGGAAGGGGTTCCCGACCTTCCGGTCGCACCTCAGGATGAGGCCGGTCTTACGAAGTCATTCCAGACGTGGCCTCGTGGGTGGTTCCACATTCCGTAGGACCCCGATTTCCCGGTCCCCTCTTGATAAGAACCCGATGCCCGGACACCTCTCCGAACTCCACCCTGTGAATGAAGTCAACACGAAGGGGCAGTTTTTCCGTGCATCGTTCGGAAAAAACCCCAGGTTCCAAATACAGCTCGAAAAGCGGCCTCTCTCCCCGGGGACATCTCGACAGGCAAGCGGACTTCCATGCCTCAACCCAAGACGAGGCCTGACTCTCCTGTCCCCAGTCTGCAGGGACCCTGCTTCGGAGTCTGAAATCAGAGGTACCCTGGGGTCCCTGCCTCAACTGGAGATGAGGCCCTCTTCCAA
>NW_011457500.1:0-500 GCF_000754665.1 Bison bison bison | reverse complement strand
TGATTGCGTGGTTCGTGTCTGCTCCAGCTCTTTGAGTATTGCCTCCCTGAGGGTCCCTGTTCGGTCGCCACCTGCCGGGGACCCAGCCCCAACCTGATCCAGGGTATTCGAAGGAGAGGATGGCCTAGGCGACTATTTATATGCTAATCAGAGATGTCAAGAAGAAGAGTATGAGGAGAGCTCAGTAGGAAAATTCGGTGGAGAAAAGAGACTGAGTAGCTTGGTTTACGCGGAAGACCAATCAAACTTCAAGACAAGAAGTTTGCACCACTTACGTAGGCCGCAGGCGCCCTCTCGAATAGCGAAAGGTGCCTCACCCTAGACACCTTCTCGAGTGGGTCTTAGCAGCCCAGGCATAATTAGTAAGCGTGGTGGGTTCCGCGCTCCAGATGGAGACTCAGCTGGAAGATAAAGGGAAAAATGACAAGGAACTTTATGAATTGGAGCTGTAAGTTAACTCTTTGACAGAGAGAGCGAGATGGTGGTGGGGGACAGCCCCC
>NW_011457499.1:0-519 GCF_000754665.1 Bison bison bison | reverse complement strand
CCTCTTTTCTAACACTGAATTTCCTCACTGAGCTATCCTTATCTCAGTCCTCTTTTCTCCACTGAATTTTCCTACTGAGCTATCCTCATTCTATTACTCTTTATATCCTAATTAACGTTTAATTAAGCAATTGTTCCTGATCTTCGCCTACGCCGTCTCTCCTTCGAATACCCTGGTTCAGCCGGGGCTGGTCCCCGGCAGGTGGCGCCCGAAACAGGGACTTTCGAAGGTAAGCTCCCCAAAGCAATCAGAGCCATCAGCCCTATTGCTCCCCGTTCTCGGAACAACTGGGTGACCAGCCCTCTTGTTCCCCCACGGAGCAGTTTGGGTCACCAGCCCTACTGCTCCTCCCTCGGAACAGTTTGGGCCATCAGCCTACTGTTCCTCCCCCGGAACAATCTGGGTTATCAGCCCTATTGTTCTTCCAGTGTTCGGGATGGCTAGGACCCCACTCAAGGGTGCCGCGGACCCCCCTGTAGGATAGACAGGGCGAGAGGAGTGGGAAGTGTTGAAAGTGTT
>NW_011457498.1:0-508 GCF_000754665.1 Bison bison bison | reverse complement strand
GAAGTCCCACGTTAGGAATTGGAGGTCGAAAGGGCACTTGGCACCCTTGATGCCACCCACAAAGTTCCCCGAAATCCCGGTCTCCCTCGAGAGGAACACTGAGGTTTTCCGGCACCCCCTCCTCTGAGCCCTTTCTCCCCTCCTGATCTGGACAGGAGGTTCGACTCCCCTGCTTTGTCTGGAAGGGGTTCCCGACCTTCCGGTCGCACCTCAGGATGAGGCCGGTCTCACGAAGACATTCCAGACGTGGCCTCGTGGGTGGTTCCACATTCCGTAGGACCCCGATTTCCCGGTCCCCTCTTGAGAAGAACCCGATGCCCGGACACCTCTCCGAACTCCACCCTGTGAATGAAGTCCACACGAAGGGGCAGTTTTTCCGTGCATCGTTCGGAAAAAAGCCCAGGTTCGAACTACAGCTCGACAAGCGGCCTCTCTCCCCGGGGACATCTCGAGAGGCAAGCGGAGTTCCATGCCTCAACCCAAGACGAGGCCTGACTCTCCTGTCCCC
>NW_011457497.1:0-500 GCF_000754665.1 Bison bison bison | reverse complement strand
CCTGCCAGTAGCATATGCTTGTCTCAAAGATTAAGCCATGCATGTCTAAGTACGCACGGCCGGTACAGTGAAACTGCGAATGGCTCTTAAATCAGTTATGGTCCTTTGGTCGCTCGCTCCTCTCCTACTTGGATAACTGTGGTAATTCTAGAGCTAATACATGCCGACGGGCGCTGACCCCCTTCGCGGGGGGGATGCGTGCATTTATCAGATCAAAACCAACCCGGTCAGCCTCCTCCCGGCCCCGGCCGGGGGGCGGGCGCCGGCGGCTTTGGTGACTCTAGATAACCTCGGGCCGATCGCACGCCCCCCGTGGCGGCGACGACCCATTCGAACGTCTGCCCTATCAACTTTCGATGGTAGTCGCTGTGCCTACCATGGTGACCACGGGTGACGGGGAATCAGGGTTCGATTCCGGAGAGGGAGCCTGAGAAACGGCTACCACATCCAAGGAAGGCAGCAGGCGCGCAAATTACCCACTCCCGACCCGGGGAGGTAGT
>NW_011457496.1:0-557 GCF_000754665.1 Bison bison bison | reverse complement strand
GCCACCAAACCCCGTCGGAGTCCCGACGAGGCCCCCCCGAACCTCCAGTTTCCCTGACTTCTCAGAGCCACCATGAGAAGCCCCCTGAGGTCACCTGCACAAATCGAGGGAAGCCAGGGTTTCCTGCCTCAACCCGAGAAAGACCTCGAGAGACCTTCTTCAACACATCTCGAGGCCAGGTTCCCCTACCATGACTCGAGAGCAATGACGCGCTCCCCCTCGCCACTCGCATGGAGACCCGACTTCCCTGGCGCCCCACGAGAGGCTCACTGACCTCGCCGTCGTACCTCGTGAGAAACCGCACCCTGGGGCCGCCGCTCGAGAACCACCCCGAGACTCCCCCGTCATCGCGGAGATGAGGGCCTTCGTCTCCTGCATGGCCTAGAGGCCAACCTCGCGACCTCTCTCCAAACGCCTCAGGAGGCTTGACTCCCTTTAGTCCACCCAGTGAGCTCCAAGAGATACCCGTCGCGACTCGAGAGCAGAGCGGGGTTCTTTGCTTCCACTCGAGATGAATGCCTGTCTCCCCGGGTGCGTCTGGAATGCCACCCCGAGAT
>NW_011457495.1:0-517 GCF_000754665.1 Bison bison bison | reverse complement strand
CTGATTACAAAATGTTAACACATGTTCATGGTAGACACACACAGAAAAGTAAAAAGAAGAAAATTAAATGTATTGGTAGTCATAACACCCAGAGAGAACGACTATTATCATTTTGATTTATGCATGTATAAAGGCATAGACAATAATTAAAA
This sequence comes from Bison bison bison, assembly GCF_000754665.1. Classification (NCBI taxonomy): domain Eukaryota; kingdom Metazoa; phylum Chordata; class Mammalia; order Artiodactyla; family Bovidae; genus Bison; species Bison bison. The sequence goes on along the minus strand of NW_011457495.1, from coordinate 365 downwards.
TAAAAAGAATCATTTATTTTCTTTTAAAATTTATTCTTAAAAATTTAGTAAAATACTCATAGCAAAATTTATTATCTTAATACTTTTTAAGAGTATAGTTCAATAGTGTTAAGTATTGTTAAAACCAAAATTCAACTTGAGTAAATTTTAAACATCTTACTGGTTTTCTTCAACAATCACAAATTAGGCAGAATTCTATCTAGCAGACCAAAAGGAGCTCCAAGGAGCTGTACAAAATGAGACTTTTATAGGCAGAAGGCAATGGGAACCAGGAAGTTATACGGGACAGAAGAGTGCTTAGTTATTGCATCCTTTAGGAGATGGCTCTATCAGGCAGGTTACCTAAGGGGTATGAATTAGGCAAT
>NW_011457494.1:0-550 GCF_000754665.1 Bison bison bison | reverse complement strand
AAGAATATACAATGGATTAAAGACAATACTCTTAACAAGTGGTGCTGGGAAAACTAGGCAACCACTGTAAAAGAATGAAACTAGAACACTTTCTAACACCATAACACAAAAATAAACTCAAAATAGGATTAAAGATCTCAATGTAAGACCAGAAACTACAAAACTCCTAGAGGAGAAACATAGGCAAAACACTCTCCGACATACATCACAGCAGGATCCTTTATGACCCACCTCCCAGAATATTGGAAATAAAAGCAAAAATAAACAAATGGGACTTAATTAAAATTAAAAGCTTCTGCACAACAAAGGAAATTATAAGTAAGGTGAAAAGACAGCCTTCAGAATGGGAGAAAATAATAGCAAATGAAGCAACTGACAAACAACTAATCTCAAAAATATACAAGCAACTCCTACAGCTCAACTCCAGAAAACTAAATGACCCAATCAAAAAATGGGCCAAAGAACTAAATAGACATTTCTCCAAAGAAGACATACAGATGGCTAACAAACACATGAAAAGATGCTCAACATCACTCATTATCAGAGAAAT
>NW_011457493.1:0-517 GCF_000754665.1 Bison bison bison | reverse complement strand
GCCCGGGAAGGAGCAGGCTGCGGGAGTGTGGGAGACGTGACTGGTGCCTGACTGGTGCCTCAGCTCAGCTCTCGCCTTCCCTTCGGACCTAGGAGCCAGGCGTCCTTGCAGAGGGCTTAGGGGCTGGGGGTGTGCACACTGCCAAAGCTCCCGCAGGGAGAGCCTTTCCGAGGGAAAGGAAGCGCCCCAGGCTGCATTCCCAAGCTGGTGCTTCCCGCCCAGACTAAGCGCCGCACGGAGGGAATCAGGGTCCCGGTACCCCTGGGCTTGGGCGGCGGCTCCACAGCCAGAGTGTTGCTCCGTTTGTGCCCAGAAAGCGCCTGCCAGACCGGGCCTTCCCTGGATGTGTCCTCCTGCCTAGAGGCAGGTGGATGTGCTGTGCGGGCTTCCCCTGTGCGTTTGGGCTCCCTAGCACAGCCGCAGCGCAGGGGAACCAGCCCATGATCAGTGAGCTCCGGGCAGTACTTTGGTCCCAGGTTTGGAGCCCAATGCCCGGAACGCGGGAGAGAAGAGGCTG
>NW_011457492.1:0-505 GCF_000754665.1 Bison bison bison | reverse complement strand
AGGGGGAGCGCGTCATTGCTCTCGAGCCAGTGGTAGGGTGCCGGGGACCGAGCCCCGGCTGATCCAGGGTATCGAAGGAGAGACGGCTTAGGCAAAGATCAGGAAACAACTGCTTAATTAAAATGTTAATTAAGGATATAAAAGAGTAAATAGAATGAGAATAGCTCAGTGAGGAAATTCAGTGAAGAAAAGAGGCTGAAGAATTCAGCCAGAAGGTAAGAGAAAGAACGACATGGTGAGACCAAGTTTCGGTGAACAAGGCCCGCACTTTATTTTCAAAGAGTTTTTTTACCTTAAGTTATGCATAGAGGATAATGGGGGAAGGGGTAGAGTCTTGCAGCAAACCAGGCTTTCTTCCTGCAAACTTATCATATGCAAACGCTTCGGTGATTTGCATCATCTTCTGGCCCGGAGGCCTGTTAACATTTTAAGACCTTTTCTTCAGAAAACTCATTTTTCTCTAAAGGTGGTTGGTCAGGAGCCACCCTCCAAAAAAGCATTAGAT
>NW_011457491.1:0-511 GCF_000754665.1 Bison bison bison | reverse complement strand
TGCTGCTGCTGCTGCTCCTACGTCGCTTCAGTCTGTCCGAACTATCGTGCGACCCCCATAGACGGCAGCCCACCAGGCTCCCCCATCCCTGGGATTCTCCAGGCAAGAACACTAGGGCTATTTTATTTTGTAAGTGAAAGTTGTGAATGTTTATTCCATTTGGTCACTTACACCCATTTCATCCATGCTCCAACCCCTTCTTGTGGCAACCGCCAATCTGCAACATGATGGACCTAGAGATCGTTACTGGTTGAAGTGACTCAGACAGAGAAGGAGAAATATTATATGACATATCTTAGATGTATAATTTAAAAAGAGATGATACAAATGAATTTAACTACAAAATAGACTTACAGTCTCAGAGAACAAATTTATGGTTGTCGCTGGGGAAGGATGTGGGACAGGGATAGTTAGGGGATTTCCGATGGACATGTACACACTGCTATATTTAAAATGAATAAGCAACAAGGATGTACCGTGTAACACAGGGAACTCTGCTTAGTATTATGTG
>NW_011457490.1:0-501 GCF_000754665.1 Bison bison bison | reverse complement strand
AAGCTTAAGATATTCAAATAGCTTAGAGCCTACTCAGAGGTTAAAAAACTGTCAGAATAAACTGTAAAGGATTTCATTGATGAGTCAATGCTTGTTGCCAAGTTTTCACATCCCCTGAATTGTATCCTTGAATATGTATCAATTAATAGTGGGTATGTAGAAAAAATAAGTAGTGGCCTTGGTGTTAGTAACTTTAGACCCTTAAGGTAATAAATTCTTTCTTTGTTGTAAACCCATTACACATCCGCCCTATAGGAATGCAATTTTATCTTTGGAAGATGGTGCCAAACCTTGAAATAATTACTCTTAGAGAAAGTAAGTCTTTGTTGATAAGTCCTTGTCAAGAGTCATAAAATGTTAGTAGGCCTTCTGGCCAGAAGATAATGTAAATCACCTAAACCATTTGTATACGATACATTTGCAGGAAAGAAACCTTGGTTTTTGATAAGAACCAAAGACTGCTGACTTTGCATCCCCTATTATCCTCTATATGTAACTTAG
>NW_011457489.1:0-520 GCF_000754665.1 Bison bison bison | reverse complement strand
AAAATGAGTATACTACCCAAAGCAATTCATAGATTCAACGCAATCCCTATCAAGCTACCAACAGTATTCTTCACAGAGCTAGAACAAATAATTTCACAATTCATATGGAAATACAAAAAACCTCGAATAGCCAAAGCGATCTTGAGAAAGAAGAATGGAACTGGAGGAATCAACCTGTCTGACTTCAGGCTCTACTACAAAGCCACAGTTATCAAGACAGTATGGTACTGGCACAAAGACAGAAATATAGATCAATGGAACAAAATAGAAAGCCCAGAGATAAATCCACGCACATATGGACACCTTTATCTTTGACAAAGGAGGCAAGAATATACAATGGATTAAAGACAATCTCTTTAACAAGTGGTGCTGGGAAAACTGGTCAACCACTTGTAAAAGAATGAAACTAGAACACTTTCTAACACCATACACAAAAATAAACTCAAAATGGATTAAAGATCTAAACATAAGACCAGAAACTATAAAACTCCTAGAGGAGAACATAGGCAAAACACTCTCT
>NW_011457488.1:0-652 GCF_000754665.1 Bison bison bison | reverse complement strand
TGGAGCTCCGCCGGTGTGGAAGCTCACTCGGTCCTTCCCAGTAACAGGCTTGCAAGCACCCGCCGGCAGCCGGCCTCTTCTCTCCCGTGTTCTGGGCATTGGGCTCCAAACCTGGGACCAAAGTACTGCCCGGAGCTCACTGATCATGGGCTGGTTCCCCTGCGCTGCGGCTGTGCTAGGGAGCCCAAACGCACAGGGGAAGCCCGCACAGCACATCCACCTGCCTCTAGGCGGGCGGACAGCTCCAGGGAAGGCCCGGTCTGGCAGGCGCTTTCTGGGCACAAACGGAGCAACACTCTGGCTGTGGAGCTGCCTCCCCAAGCCAGGGGCACCGGGACCCTGATTCCCTCCGTGCGGCGCTTAGTCTGGCGGGGAAGCACCAGCTTGGGAATGCAGCCTGGGGCGCTTCCTTTCCCTCGGACAGAGCTCTCCCTGCGGGAGGCTTTGGCAGTGTGCACACCCCCAGCCCCTAAGCCCTCTGCAAGGACGCCTGGCTCCTAGGTCCGAAGGGAAGGCGAGAGCTGAGCTGAGGCAGCAGTCAGGTACCGGTCACGTCTCCCACACTCCCGCAGCCTGCTCCTTCCCGGGCGCGAACGCTAGAAGCTGGGCAGGGCTTGGGGAGGCTCGCCCAGGCCAGAGCAGCCTCTCGGCC
>NW_011457487.1:3598-4110 GCF_000754665.1 Bison bison bison | reverse complement strand
TCGGGAACCCCTTCCAGACAAAGCAGGGGAGTCGACCCTCCTGTCCAGATCAGGAGGGTAGAAGGGGCTCAGAGGGAAGTGGTAGCCGGAAAACCTCGGTGTTCCTCTCAAGGGAGACCGGGATGTCGGGGAACTTTGTGGGTCGGCATCAAGGGTGACAAGTACCGTTTCGAACTCCTAATTCCTAAAGTGGGACTTCTCCTGAGACGCTGTAGCGGCACAGGGCTACATCTTGCGATGACGGGGGAACCACGTGGTTTTTCTTGAGGTGTAGCAGGATTCTCGAATTACGACGCGGAAGTTCAGGATGCCTCTTGTGTTGGCCCAGGGAAGTCCAATCTTTCCATTCGAGTTGCGAAGGAAAGCTGGGGATTGCTCTCGAGTGACTGCAGGGCCAATAGACCTCATCTAGGCTTGTGTCCAGAAGCCAGTGTTCCTCTCCAGGGGCAAAGGGATTCTCGGGGGTTGCATTCCAGGACACACCCCGGGGAGACAGGCAGTCCATCTCGAGT
>NW_011457487.1:0-362 GCF_000754665.1 Bison bison bison | reverse complement strand
GGGAAGTCCAATCTTCCATTCGAGTTGCGAAGGAAAGCTGGGGATTGCACTCGAGTGACTGCAGGGCCAATAGACCTCATCTAGGCTTCTGTCCAGAAGCCAATGTTCCTCTCCAGGGGCGACAGGGATCTCGGGGTTGCATTTCAGACACACCCGGGGAGACAGGCATTCATGTCGAGTGGAAGCAAAGAACCCCGCTCTGCTCTCGAGTCGCGACGGGTATCTATTGGAGCTCACTGGGTGGATTAAAGGGAGTCAAGCCTCCTGAGGCGTTGGAGAGAGGTCGAGAGATTGGTCTCTAGGCCATACAGGAGACGAAGGCCCTCAACTCGCGATGATGGGGGAGTCTCAGGGTTGTTTTC
>NW_011457486.1:0-517 GCF_000754665.1 Bison bison bison | reverse complement strand
AGACTTGGGACAGGAGAGTCAGGCCTCGTGTTGGGTTGACGCATGGAACTCCGCTTGCCTCTCGAGGGGTTCCCAGGGAGACAGGCCACTTGTCGAGCGGTATTTGGAACCTGGGGGTCTTTTCCCGACGATGCACGGGCGAGTCACTGCCCCTTCGTGTTGACTTCATTCACAGGGTGGAGTTCGAAGAGGTGTCCGGGCATCGGGTTCTTATCAAGAGGGGACCGTGAAATCGGGGTCCTTTGGAATGTGGAACCACCCACGAGGCCACGTCTGGAATGTCGTCGTGAGACCGGCCTCATCCTGAGGTGCGACCGGAAGGTCGGGAACCCCTTCCAGACAAAGCAGGGGAGTCGAGCCTCCTGTCCAGATCAGGAGGGTAGAAGGGGCTCAGAGGAAGTGGTGCCGGAAAACCTCGGTGTTCCTCTCGAGGGAGACCGGGATGTCGGGGAACTTTGTGGGTCGCCTCAAGGGTGCCAAGTACCGTTTCGACCTCCAATACCTAACGTGGGACTTC
>NW_011457485.1:0-527 GCF_000754665.1 Bison bison bison | reverse complement strand
GGACTACAACCTAGAGACACTGCCTACTCCAGTGCTGACAGTTTTAAAGATGAAACTTACTTTGAGGACTTTATAATCGAGGAGCTACAAAGGGAAGTAATCAATAGGAGTTATTTGGTTCCTGAGCTACTTTTTTTATCTTCTAATTCTTTGTTTTGATTTTTTAGGGAACACCTGAGCGTCTCATCATGCATTTAATAGAAGAGCATTCCATTGTGGACCCAACTTATATAGAAGATTTCCTATTAACTTACAGAACATTTCTTGCAAGTCCTTTGGATGTTGGGACCAAACTGTTGGAATGGTTTAAAATTGACAGCTTAAGGGATAAGGTTGGTTTTATAAAGGGCATGAAATTGATTTTAACCTTTATATTCCCCCAAAATCTTTTGCAGTTGACAAATTAAATGCTTATTTTGATAAGATTCAATTCACCTAAAAAATTAGTGAATCAGTAGACATATCTGGTTACTTTTATGACAAAATAGCTTGTAAAAAGTAGATTATTTTGCTTTCTAAAAGGCAGA
>NW_011457484.1:0-501 GCF_000754665.1 Bison bison bison | reverse complement strand
GGGGACACCTCGAGAGGCAAGCGGAGTTCCATGCCTCAACCCAAGACGAGGCCTGACTCTCCTGTCCCCAGTCTGCAGGGACCCTGCGATCGGAGTCTGAAATCAGAGGAACCCTGAGGTTCCTGCCTCAGCTGGAGATGAGGCCCTCTTCCAATGCACCAAACCCCCGTGGAGTCCCCGAGAGGCCCCTCCCACCTCCAGTTTCCCTGACTTCTCAGAGCCACCATGAGAAGCCCCCTGAGGTCACCTGCACAAGTCGAGGGAAGCCAGGGTTCCCTGCCTCAACCCGAGGAAGACCTCGAGAGACCTTCTTCAACACGTCTCGAGGCCAGATTCCCCTACCATGACTCGAGAGCAATGACGCGCTCCCCCTCGGCACTGGCATGGAGACCCGACTTCCCTGGCGCCCCACGAGAGGCCCACTGACCTCGCCGTCGTACCTCGTGAGAAACCGCACCCTGGGGCCGCCGCTCGAGAACCACCCCGAGACTCCCCCGTCAT
>NW_011457483.1:0-509 GCF_000754665.1 Bison bison bison | reverse complement strand
TCCACGGTGAGTAGGAATGGGCGTGGGTAGAGCCGGTATGGAAAAGAATATGGAGGTTCCCGAAGGAACTAAAAGTGGAAGTAGCCTACGGTCCAGCAGTCCGACTCCCAGGCATAGATCCACCCACGGTATAAGTGAACAAGATAGCTGCCCCGTTTGGGCACATCTATCTGTGCGTGCGCGCGCACATGCGCATGCGCGATCGCCTCGAGGCAGGGGGTGGGCGGGGGCCGGGGCTCTGGCTGGAGTCGATGCAAGCCCCGGGATTGCCTGAGGCAAGCCAAAGGAGCCCCAGGTGGAGACGGGACTGCCGGTCGTCGGGTGTCCTGGAAGCCGAATGCGAATGCGGAGGGGCTCGCGGGCCGCGCGGAGGCAACCCAGGTCTGCAGCGGGAGTCGGGGCCCCGGCCACCCGCTCCCCGTGGCCCGGGAGGGGCTGGGGCTGCGGGGGGGATCCAAGAATCGGGACGCGCGGCGGGGGCTAAAGGACCTCTTCTGGTAGGCAAAAAG
>NW_011457482.1:0-512 GCF_000754665.1 Bison bison bison | reverse complement strand
GGAACTCCGCTTGCCTCTCGAGGTGTTCCCGGGGAGACAGGCCACTTGTCGAGCGGTATTTGGAACCTGGGGTTTTTTCCCGACGTTGCACGGGCGAGGCACTACCCCTTCGTGTTGACTTCATTCACAGGGTGGAGTTTGAAGAGGTGTCCGGGCATCGGGTTCTTATCAAGAGGGGACCGGGAAATTGGGGTCCTTCGGAATGTGGAACCACCCACGAGGCCACGTCTGGAATGTCGTCGTGAGACCGGCCTCATCCTGAGGTGCGACCGGAAGGTCGGGAACCCCTTCCAGACAAAGCAGAGGAGTCGACCCTCATGTCCAGATCAGGAGGGTAGAAGAGGCTCAGAGGAAGTGGTGCCGGAAAACTTCGGTGTTCCTCTCGAGGGAGACCGGGATGTCGGGGCAATTTGTGGGTCGCATCAAGGGTTCCAAGTACCGTTTCGACCTCCAATTCCTAAAGTGGGACTTCTCCTGAAACGCTGTAGCGGCACAGGGCTACATCTTGCGAT
>NW_011457481.1:0-512 GCF_000754665.1 Bison bison bison | reverse complement strand
GTCCAATCTTCCATTCGAGTTGCGAGGAAAGCTGGGGATTGCTCTCGAGTGACTGCAGGGCCAATAGACCTCATCTAGGCTTGTGTCCAGAAGCCAATGTTCCTCTCCAGGGGCGACCGGGATCTCGGGGTTGCATTCCAGACGCACCCGGGGAGACAGGCATTCATCTCGAGTGGAAGCAAAGAACCCCGCTCTGCTCTCGAGTCGCGACGGGTATCTCTTGGAGCTCACTGGGTGGACTAAAGGGAGTCAAGCCTCCTGAGGCGTTTGGAGAGAGGTCGCGAGGTTGGCCTCTAGGCCATGCAGGAGACGAAGGCCCTCATCTCCGCGATGACGGGGGAGTCTCGGGGTGGTTCTCGAGCGGCGGCACCAGGGTGCGGTTTCTCACGAGGGAGGATGGCGTGGTCAGTGAGCCTCTCGTGGGGCGCCAGGGAAGTCGGGTCTCCATGCGAGTGGCGAGGGGGAGCGCGTCATTGCTCTCGAGTCATGGTAGGGGAACCTGGCCTCGAGAC
>NW_011457480.1:0-500 GCF_000754665.1 Bison bison bison | reverse complement strand
CGTGACTGAGCATGCACTGATCATGTGCCGGAAGCCGGTGAGGCATTCCACTCTGGACAAAGGTCCTGAGGAAGGAGGCTCGGCACAAGCAAATGCGGGATCGAGCCTCAGGAGTCCACCCGGATATTCTCGAGCATCTCCCCCCCCCAAAAAAACAGAGTCTGCATAATTTATTGCTTTGCGCTCTCACCTCTGATTTCACTGGGTGCTGTCCCCCACCACCATCTCACTCTCTCTGTCAAAGAGTTAACTTACAGCTCCAATTCATAAAGTTCCTTGTCATGCTTCCCTCTACCTTCCAGCGGAGTCTCCATCTGGAGCGCGGAACCCACCACGCTTACTAATTATGCCTGGGCTGCTAAGACACACTCGAGAAGGTGTCTAGGGTGAGGCACCTTCCGCTATTCCAGAGGGCGCCTGCAGCCTACGTAAGTGGTGCAAACTTCTTGTCTTGAAGTTTTATTGGTCTCCCGCGTAAACCAAGCTACTCAGTCTCTTTT
>NW_011457479.1:0-514 GCF_000754665.1 Bison bison bison | reverse complement strand
CCCACCATAGTCAATGACAAGTCATGTCTCAGTCTCCATTCATGTAAAAAAGACTACAGGTTATTAACCTTCTGCAACTCTTAAGAAATGGCAGTGTCACAGTCTGTCAGGCCCCTCAAATAAATACACCCAAATATCAACTGGTCGCCCCCCCCCTCACCCAGTTCCAAACCTCTGCCTGTGTTTTTGAGTGTTGTCAATCCTGTGACTACCACTCCGTGGTACCAAGTTTGACCCTAAGGAACAATGTTTGTCTCTTCTCTCTCGCTGGCCACGAAGCTACAGGCTCCTTGAGGTGCGACCATGAGCAACACCCAGTCATACTGTCCACACACCAGAGAGGCCCTTGTCACACTCGACAGCGCTGAGGGGAGCTGCTTGGGGGAGCGGCCTACCCATGGTGGAAGGGAGCCCCTCGTAGCCTCGTCTGGTCCAGTTCGGCTCTCAGGGTCTCCAGGTTTAGAATCAGCTGGGCCTATGAAAAAGCAAATGACACAGCCTGCACCGCTTGCTT
>NW_011457478.1:0-511 GCF_000754665.1 Bison bison bison | reverse complement strand
GTCCCACTTTAGGAATTGGAGTTCGAAACGATACTTGTCACCCTTGATGCGACCCACAAAGTGCCCCGACATCCCGGTCTCCCTCGAGAGGAACACCGAAGTTTTCCGGCACCACTTCCTCTGAGCCTCTTCTACCCTCCTGATCTGGACAGGAGGGTCGACTCCCCTGCTTTGTCTGGAAGGGGTTCCCGACCTTCCGGTCACACCTCAGGATGAGGCCGGTCTCACGACGACATTCCAGACGTGGCCTCGTGGGTGGTTCCACATTCCGAAGGACCCCGATTTCCCGGTCCCCTCTTGATAAGAACCCGATGCCCGGACACCTCTTCGAACTCCACCCTGTGAATGAAGTCAACACGAAGGGGCAGTGACTCGCCCGTGCATCGTCAGGAAAAGACCCCCAGGTTGCAAATACCGCTCGACAAGTGGCCTGTCTCCCCGGGAACACCTCGAGAGGCAAGCGGAGTTCCATGCCTCAACCCAAGACGAGGCCTGACTCTCCTGTCCCAAG
>NW_011457477.1:0-1145 GCF_000754665.1 Bison bison bison | reverse complement strand
GCTTGCCTCTCGAGGTGTCCCCGGGGAGAGAGGCCACTTGTCGAGCTGTATTTGGAATCTGGGGATTTTTCAGGACGATGCATGGGCGAGTCACTGCCCCTTCGCGTTGACTTCATTCACAGGGTGGAATTCGTATAGGTGTCCGGGCATCGGGTTCTTATCAAGAGCGGACCGGGAATTCGGGGTCCTTCCGAATGTGGAAGCATCCACGAGGCCACGTCTAAAATGTTGTCGTGAGACCGGCCTCAACCTGAGGTGCGACCGGAAGTTCGGGAACCCCTTCCAGACAAAGCAGGGGAGTCGACCCTCCTGTCGAGATCAGGAGGGTAGAAGGGGCTCAGAGGAAGTGGTGCCGGAAAACATTTGTGTTCCTCTCCAGGGATACGGGGATGCCGGGAAACATTGTGTAGTGCATCAAGGGTGCCAAGTACCATTTCGACCTCCAATTGCTAACGTGGGACTTCTCCTGAGACGCTATAGCGGGAAAGGGCTTCATCTTCCGATGACGGGGGAACCACGTGGTTTTTCTCGAGTTGCGGCAGGATTCTCGAGTTACAACAGGGAATTCAAGATTCCTCTTGTGTTTGCCCAGGGAAGTCCAATCTTCCATGCGAGTTGCGAAGGAAAGCTGGGGATTGCACTCAAGTGACTGCAGAGCCAATAGACCTTATCTAGGCTTGTGTCCAGAAGCCAATGTCCCTCTCCAGGGGCGACCGGGATCTCGGGGTTGCATTCCAGACGCACCCGGGGAGACAGGCATTCATCTCGAGTGGAAGCAAAGAACCCCGCTCTGCTCTCGAGTCGCGACGGGTATCTCTTGGAGCTCACTGGGTGGACTAAAGGGAGTCAAGCCTCGTGAGGCGTTTGGAGAGAGGTCGCGAGGCTGGCCTCTAGGCCATGCAGGAGACGAAGGCCCTCATCTCCGCGATGACGGGGGAGTCTCGGGGTGGTTCTCGAGCGGCGGCCCCAGGGTGCGGTTTCTCACGAGGTACGACGGCGAGGTCAGTGAGCCTCTCGTGGGGCGCCAGGGAAGTCGGGTCTCCATGCGAGTGGCGAGGGGGAGCGCGGCATTGCTCTCGAGTCGTGGTAGGGGAACCTGGCCTCTAGACGTGTTGAAGAAGGTCTCTCGAGGTCGTTCTCGGGTT
>NW_011457476.1:0-523 GCF_000754665.1 Bison bison bison | reverse complement strand
GAAGCCCTTTCCCGCTACAGCGCCTCAGGAGAAGTCCCACTTTAGGAATTGGAGGTCGAAAGGGCACTTGGCACCCTTGATGCGACCCACAAAGTTCCCCGAAATCCCGGTCTCCCTCGAGAGGAACACTGAGGTTTTCCCGGCACCCCCTCCTCTGAGCCCTTTCTCCCCTCCTGATCTGGACAGGAGGGTCGACTCCCCTGCTTTGTCTGGAAGGGGTTCCCGACCTTCCGGTCGCACCTCAGGATGAGGCCGGTCTCACGAAGACAGTCCAGACGTGGCCTCGTGGGTGATTCCACATTCCGTAGGACCCCGATTTCCCGGTCCCCTCTTGATAAGAACCCGATGCCCGGACACCTCTCCGAACTCCACCCTCTGAATGAAGTCAACACGAAGGGGCAGTTTTTCCGTGCATCTTTCGGAAATAACCCCAGGTTCCAAATACAGCTCGACAAGCGGCCTCTCTCCCCGGGGACATCTCGAGAGGCAAGCGGAGTTCCATGCCTCAACCCAAGACGAGGCC
>NW_011457475.1:0-506 GCF_000754665.1 Bison bison bison | reverse complement strand
CTCTTGATTTATGTAACCAACGCCATCTAGTGTTGTAAATGACAACTGCACAGGATTACACCCTACATTAGTTAATTCAACTCCTAATATCAAAACTCTGTATTAGTAGATATACCAATTTTGTGAAGGAAAATATGAATAATATACCACAAATATCTGAACATGAATTGACTAACATTGCTTACTTTGAAGAGACTCAACAATATTTTTCTTTTAACTACAGTTATTAACTATGCTATGAAAATTCAGTTTAGCACACAAAACTGAAACTTTTAAAAAGACAATTCTAGCTTTTTATCTTTATTGGAAGAAAATTTAATAAATTATAACTAGAATAAGATACAACCTAAGTTAGTGAAATTACAATCCTGAGCTTTGATAATTATGAATAATTTTACTTCAGTAAATAATTATCCATTACTTTACATACAAAAGGCACTCAGAAAGTTACCTTTCATTTCATTTGCTGAAGAACAATTTTGAAACTTGATTTCTAAGGATCTTAT
>NW_011457474.1:0-516 GCF_000754665.1 Bison bison bison | reverse complement strand
TAATGGGGGAAGGGGTAGAGTCTTGCAGCAAACCAGGCTTTCTTCCTGCAAACTTATCATATGCAAACGCTTCGGTGATTTGCATCATCTTCTGGCCCGGAGGCCTGTTAACATTTTTAAGACCTTTTCTTCAGAAAACTTATTTTTCTCTAAAGGTGGTTGGTCAGGAGCCACCCTCCAAAAAAGCATTAGATAAAGTTGCATTCCTACAGAGCAAAGGTGTTTTTGGGCTATAACAAGAAAAAGAATTAACTCAAGGGTCCCAGGTTACAAACATTAAAGCTACTACTTACACCAATTATATTAATCAATACACTGCCAGGGACACAGCAGTTAAGGGATATGGAAACTGAGCAGCAAACAATGGCCCAACAAGTGAAAAACCATTCACCAATACAATTTCTAATCAATCTTTTAACTACTCAAAAGAATCTGTGTTTAGACAGTTTAGAACATCTCCTGCCTCTCACAGTTGGGAGGCTCTGAACAATCACATGTGGCCGGAAAAACCTATTC
>NW_011457473.1:0-541 GCF_000754665.1 Bison bison bison | reverse complement strand
CCCCTTCTCTCTGCCTTCAATCAAGACTCTCATAGGCAGATATTTCAGAGTGTAATTAGTGTTCATAGTTTTATCTAAAAGCTCATATCACATTTAATTTTGCGTTTTGTTCCTGTTCTTTCGAGGACTTTCTTGTTTGACAAGCTTGTGACAGATATAACGATATAGCAATTTTTACCTTAGAACAAACCGAGGCACTATGAACATTTTGTGCTTCATGTTGATGACTCTTAGACATGTCTACAGTAGAGGAGCAAAAACAAAACTACTAGATATTTCATTTTGACTAGTTCCCAGTTCACGGGACTCTGACATTCCCTGAGGTCAAAGTTTTCTTGTATTGGAAGCAGTTGGGTTTGCAAGGGCTGCCTTGTCTTGAGACCATTGAAATAAGAACTCAGAACTTGAGCACTATTATCAAAAATCACAAGGCTCACACTGACACAGACATCAATCCAGACAGACAAGACAAGACATCTTCCAGTTTTCCGCCTGAGATGGAAAAGATTTCTTTGAGCCGTTTTTTCTGGGGAGTGGGGGG
>NW_011457472.1:0-550 GCF_000754665.1 Bison bison bison | reverse complement strand
TTTTTCATCAGCATATATAGTTCCCACCTCACTCCTTAATTGGCAGATAGTTTTCCAGTTCTGAGGTATTTATCCAAACCTCTATGACATGTTGACTGTTTCCAGTCTTTTAAAATTTTCAAATAGTGTGGCATTTAATAACTTTGTATGTATGTATTTACATATACATTTTTGTATATTTGAGCTGGTAGACTTGGTATATACTCTTCAAAATAATTTTAAAAGATAATGCCAAGTACCTCCTAATGTTTTGAAATCATTTTTGAAAAGAATTTATGTTTCTGTTACCCTACTCCCCGTTCAGCCCTTGGCTACATGCATGGTTTTGTATTATCCTACAATTTCATCCTATGTTTTGTTTAAAATGCTAGCCCAGTACCAGATACGTTGTACCTTCTCAAGTACTTAGGAGGTTAATTTTTTATCTGTGACCCATGGATATTCTGTAAAGTGTTTTAGAGTTGAGGGGATACATATGGTCCACAGTACTGCGATGCTTTGTAGCAGAAGTCTTAAGAATCTGAGAATTGGACTTCCCCAGTGGTCCAGG
>NW_011457471.1:0-540 GCF_000754665.1 Bison bison bison | reverse complement strand
CACGAAGGGGCAGTGACTCGCCCGTGCATCGTCCGGAAAAGACCCCCAGGTTCCAAATACCGCTCGACAAGTGGCCTCTCTCCCCGGGGACACCTCGAGAGGCAAGCGGAGTTCCATGCCTCAACCCAAGACGAGGCCTGACTCTCCTGTCCCCAGTCTGCAGGGACCCTGCGATCGGAGTCTGAAATCAGAGGAACCCTGAGGTTCCTGCCTCAACTGGAGATGAGGCCCTCTTCCAATGCACCAAACCCCGTGGAGTCCCGAGAGGCCCCCCCCCCACCTCCAGTTTCGCTGACTTCTCAGAGCCACCATGAGAAGCCCCCTGAGGTCACCTGCACAAGTCGAGGGAAGCCAGGGTTTCCTGCCTCAACCCGAGAAAGACCTCGAGAGACCTTCCTCAACACGTCTCGAGGCCAGGTTCCCCTACCATGACTCGAGAGCAATGACGCGCTCCCCCTCGCCACTCGCATGGAGACCCGACTTCCCTGGCGCCCCACGAGAGGCTCACTGACCTTGCCGTCGTACCTCGTGAGAAACCGC
>NW_011457470.1:0-508 GCF_000754665.1 Bison bison bison | reverse complement strand
TATAGGGTGAGTGTGTAGTGCGTTTTAATTAAGGTAAAGAATTTACTTAGCTTAAGGTCTAACGTGATTAATATCAAAGGTTAATACTTATCCTTCTATATATTCATTAATGTGTGTAAGGGCAGGGGATGTGAAGACTTAGCAACAAACATTTGCTCAACAAATGAAAAACCCTTCACCAATACAATTTCTAATCAGCCCACTATACTTATACTAATGGTTTTCTAACTTTTCTAAGGAACCGTTTTTTAGAAGGTTTAAAGCATCTCGTGCCTCTCATGGTTGGGAGGCTGTGAGCAATCACATGTGGCCAGAAAAGCCTGTCAGGCAGGCTAGAGAACCTTCAGAGGAGTTTGTAGGTTGAAACATTCCTATCATGCCCAGGAATTATTATTAACTGGAGCTCTAAGTTAACTCCTTCTCCAAAAGAGGTGGTGGGGTACAGCCCCCCGTAAAGTCAGAGGTGTAGGTGAGAGCACAAAGTAGCAAAGTAGGCAGGCTCTGGTTA
>NW_011457469.1:0-535 GCF_000754665.1 Bison bison bison | reverse complement strand
TTGGCAGTGTGCACACCCCCAGCCCCTAAGCCCTCTGCAAGGACGCCTGGCTCCTAGGTCCGAAGGGAAGGCGAGAGCTGAGCTGAGGCAGCAGTCAGGCACCAGTCACGTCTCCCACACTCCCGCAGCCTGCTCGTTCCCGGGCGCGAACGCTAGAAGCTGGGCAGGGCTTGGGGAGGCTCGCCCAGGCCAGAGCAGCCTCTCGGCCGGGGCTCTGTGCTATCGCGCCTGGGCGCAGAGCTGGAGCTCCGCCGGTGTGGAAGCTCACTCGGTCCTTCCCAGTAACAGGCTTGCAAGCACCCGCCGGCAGCCAGCCTCTTCTCTCCCGCGTTCCGGGCATTGGGCTCCAAACCTGGGACCAAAGTACTGCCCGGAGCTCACTGATCAGGGGCTGGTTCCCCTGCGCTGCGGCTGTGCTAGGGAGCCCAAACGCACAGGGGAAGCCCGCACAGCACATCCACCTGCCTCTAGGCGGGAGGACAGCTCCAGGGAAGGCCCGGTCTGGCAGGCGCTTTCTGGGCACAAACGGGGCAAC
>NW_011457468.1:0-531 GCF_000754665.1 Bison bison bison | reverse complement strand
TTCCACTCGAGATGAATGCCTGTTCCCCGGGTGCGATTGGAATGCAACCCCGAGATCCCTGTCGCCCCTGGAGAGGAACATTGGCTTCTGGACACAAGCCTAGATGAGGTCCTTGGCCCTGCAGTCACTCGAGAGCAATCCCCAGCTTTCCTTCGCAACTCGAGTGGAAGATTGGACTTGCCTGGGCCAACACAAGAGGCATCCTGAATTCCCCGTCGTAACTCGAGAATCCCGCCGTAACTCGAGAAAAACCACGTGGTCCCCCGTCATCGCAAGATGAAGCCCTTTCCCGCGACAGCGTCTCAGGAGAAGTCCCACGTTAGGAATTGGAGGTCGAAAGGGCACTTGGCACCCTCGATGCGACCCACAAAGTTCCCCGAAATCCCGGTCTCCCTCGAGAGGAACACTGAGGTTTTCCGGCACCCCCTCCTCTGAGCCCTTTCTCCCCTCCTGATCTGGACAGGAGGGTCGACTCCCCTGCTTTGTCTGGAAGGGGTTCCCGACCTTCCGGTCGCACCTCAGGATGAGGCC
>NW_011457467.1:0-525 GCF_000754665.1 Bison bison bison | reverse complement strand
GGCCTTAGGGCGCCCCGAGCCAACCGCCACCGTCTCAGGCCGTATCAGCCTGAAGGCGCCCGATCTCGTCTGATCTCGGAAGCTAAGCAGGGTCGGGCCTGGTTAGTATCTTGGATGGGAGACCACCTGGGAATCCGGGTGCTCGAGGCTTTTTGCCTAGCAGAACGAGGTCCTTTAGCCCCCGCCGCGCGTCCCGATTCTTGGATCCCCCCGCAGCCCCAGCCCCTCCCGGGCCGCGGGGAGCGGGTGGCCGGGGCCCCGACTCCCGCTGCAGACCTGGGTTGCCTCCGCGCGGCCCGCGAGCCCCTCCGCATTCGCATTCGGCTTCCAGGACACCCGACGACCGGCAGTCCCGTCTCCACCTGGGGCTCCTTTGGCTTGCCTCAGGCAATCCCGGGGCTTGCACCGACTCCAGCCAGAGCCCCGGCCCCCGCCCCACCCCCTGCCTCGAGGCGATCGCGCATGCGCATGTGCGCGCGCACGCACAGATAGATGTGCCCAAACGGGGCATCTATCTTGTTCACT
>NW_011457466.1:0-538 GCF_000754665.1 Bison bison bison | reverse complement strand
AACTCACTCCAGTATATTATCCAGGAAGTCCCACGGACAGGAGCCTGACAGGCTATAGTCCATGGGGTCGCAAGAGTTGGACACGACTGAACAACTGAGCACCATACTTTTCATGGCTATAGTATACATTTTATTGGTCACAGAGCCAGCAAGAACTCTAACACCAACCAATGTACATTAAAAGGTCCATCTAGGCCTGAAATAAAGTATAGGGCTTAACGCCTATTTTGCCTTCCGTCTATGCTTATAGACTAGCTGAACATATAGCTTTGTAACAACTGATAGAGATTTCTTCCTAAAAGTATTCTTATTAAAGCTGAACAATGAATGAATACATTTAGAATACATGAATACTTTTGGGTAGTTTAGAAATAAAAGAATCAACTTAAGAGTAAGGAAACCTGGGGGCATAAGGCAACTCAACCCATATAAACATATATCTTTTTAACATTTCTACATATTAATTAGGAGAATCTCTTCCTGAATTTAAGAATACATTTGCTTTCTTCATTATCTCCTTTTAAAATGATGGCGGTAT
>NW_011457465.1:0-527 GCF_000754665.1 Bison bison bison | reverse complement strand
ATTCACAGGCTGGAGTTCGTAGAGGTGTCCATGCATCGGGTTCTTATCAAGAGGGGACCGGGAAATCGGGGTCCTTCGGAATGTGGAACCACCCACGAGGCCACGTCTGGGAATGTCGTCGTGAGACCGGCCTCATCCTGAGGTGTGACCGGAAGGTCGGGAACCCCTTCCAGACAAAGCAGGGGAGTCGACCCTCCTGTCCAGATCAGGAGGGTAGAAGGGGTTCAGAGGAAGTGGTGCTGGAAAACCTCGGTGTTCCTCTCGAGGGAGACCGGGATGTCGGGGAACTTTGTGGGTCGCATCAAGGGTGTCAAGTACCGTTTCGACCTCCAATACCTAACGTGGGACTTCTCCTGAGACACTGTAGCGGGAAAGGGCTTCATCTTGCCATGACGGGGGAACCACGTGGATTTTCTCGAGTTGCGGCAGGATTCTCGAGATACGACGGGGAATTCAGGATGCCTCTTGTGTTGGCCCAGGGAAGTCCAATCTTCCATTCGAGTTGCAAAGGAAAGCTGGGGATTGCT
>NW_011457464.1:0-631 GCF_000754665.1 Bison bison bison | reverse complement strand
GGCTTGGGGAGGCGGCTCCACAGCCAGAGTGTTGCTCCGTTTGTGCCCAGAAAGCGCCTGCCAGACCGGGCCTTCCCTGGAGCTGTCCTCCCGCCTAGAGGCAGTGGATGTGCTGTGCGGGCTTCCCCTGTGCGTTTGGGCTCCCTAGCACAGCCGCAGCGCAGGGGAACCAGCCCATGATCAGTGAGCTCCGGGCAGTACTTTGGTCCCAGGTTTGGAGCCCAATGCCCGGAACGCGGGAGAGAAGAGGCTGGCTGCCGGCGGGTGCTTGCGAGCCTGTTACTGGGAAGGACCGAGTGAGCTTCCACACCGGCGGAGCTCCAGCTCTGCGCCCAGGCGCAGTAGCACAGAGCCCCGGCCGAGAGGCTGCTCTGGGCTGGGCGAGCCTCCCCAAGCCCTGCCCAGCTTCTAGCGTTCGCGCCCGGGAAGGAGCAGGCTGCGGGAGTGTGGGAGACGTGACTGGTGCCTGACTGGTGCCTCAGCTCAGCTCTCGCCTTCCCTTCGGACCTAGGAGCCAGGCGTCCTTGCAGAGGGCTTAGGGGCTGGGGGTGTGCACACTGCCAAAGCCTCCCGCAGGGAGAGCTCTTTCCGAGGGAAAGGAAGCGCCCCAGGCTGCATTCCCAAGCTGGTG
>NW_011457463.1:0-529 GCF_000754665.1 Bison bison bison | reverse complement strand
CTCACACTGACACATACATCAATCCAGACAGACAGACAGACATCTCCAGTTTTCCGCCTGAGATGGAAAAGATTTCTTTGAGCCGTTTTTTTTCTGGGGAGTGGGGGGTGGGGCTGGCGGCCAGGCAGGCTTTGGGAAGGAGCTAAGTGTTTGGAATTGCATATGAAAAGAACCAGCTTTCCGGGTTCCAAGGAATCAAGTTTCCTTGGAAACCAACTTTGTCCGGTTCTATAGAATATCATGGCCCTCCTAGGTCAGGTCATCTTTCCTTTCCGTAGTCCTCGCTGGATCCCTGAATTCTAGACAGCTTGGATTGCCTCTGTGGGCTGGATGGATTGTCCTCCCGTTTCACCGGGCGGCGGGAGCGAGGTCCCAGAGGCTCTCCTGGAACCGGGCGTGGGGGCGGGGCTCACCGGGAGCCCGTGGTGAAGGTGGGCAGCGCACCGGGAGCGCGCCCGGGGCGGGGCGAAGCCGGGCGGCGCGGGTCGGGAACCGGGTCGCGGCGGGGATGGGGGGCGGTCCCAGTTGT
>NW_011457462.1:0-503 GCF_000754665.1 Bison bison bison | reverse complement strand
ACAGGAGAGTCAGGCCTCGTCTTGGGTTGAGGCGTGGAACCCCGCTTGCCTCTCGAGGTGTCCCCGGGGAGAGAGGCCACTTGTCGAGCTGGGATTGGGAACCTGGGGTGTTTTCCGGACGATGCACGGTCGAGTCACTGCCCCTTCGTGTTGACTTCATTCACAGGGTGGAGTTCGGAGAGGTGTCCGGGCATCGGGTTCTTATCAAGAGGGACCGCGAAATCGGGGTGCTTCGCAATGTGGAAGCACCCACGAGGCCACGTCTGGAATGTCGTCGTGAGACCGGCCTCCATCCTGAGGTGCGACCGGAAGGTCGGGAACCCCTTCCAGACAAAGCAGGGGAGTCGACCCTCCTGTCGAGATCAGGAGGGTCGAAGGGGCTCAGAGGAAGTGGTGCCGGAAAACCTCGGTGTTCCTCTCCAGGGAGACCGGGATGCCGGGGAACTTGGTGGGGCGCATCAAGGGTGCCAAGTACCGTTTCGACCTCCAATTCCTAACGTGGG
>NW_011457461.1:0-533 GCF_000754665.1 Bison bison bison | reverse complement strand
ATCCTGAATTCCCCGTCGTAATTCGAGAATCCTGCTACACCTCGAGAAAAACCACGTGGTTCCCCCGTCATCGCAAGATGTAGCACTGTGCCGCTACAGCGTCTCAGGAGAAGTCCCACTTTAGGAATTGGAGTTCGAAACGGTACTTGTCACCCTTGATGCGAGGCACAAAGTGCCCCGACATCCCGGTCTCCCTCGAGGGGAACACCGAAGTTTTCCGGCACCACTTCCTCTGAGCCTCTTCTACCCTCCTGATCTGGACAGGAGGGTCGACTCCTCTGCTTTGTCTGGAAGGGGTTCCCGACCTTCCGGTCGCACCTCAGGATGAGGCCGGTCTCACGACGACATTCCAGACGTGGCCTCGTGGGTGGTTCCACATTCCGAAGGACCCCGATTTCCCGGTCCCCTCTTGATAAGAACCCGATGCCCGGACACCTCTTCGAACTCCACCCTGTGAATGAAGTCAACAGGAAGGGGTAGTGACTCGCCCGTGCATCGTCGGGAAAAAACCCCCAGGTTCCAAATACCGCTCG
>NW_011457460.1:0-534 GCF_000754665.1 Bison bison bison | reverse complement strand
TGGTGTGGGGAGGGAGGAGGGAGGAGGGTTCAGGATGGGGAACACATGTATACTAATTAGATAATTTTCTATTAAAGAAAAAAAAAAAAGAAAAAAAAAATTAAAAAATACTGTCAGCTTGGCAAAGATGAAAGGAAGATAAAGGCTAGGAACTTTAGTGGGTCTCCTTGGGAAAGTCACTGGAGAAGGAAATGGCAGCCCGCTCCAGTGTTCTTGCCTGGAGAATCCCAGGGACGGGGGAGCCTGGTGGGCTGCGGTCTATGGGGTCACACAAAAAAAATAAAAAAATAAAAAATAAATAAATAAATAAGAAAGTAAGATGGAGCTAAAACTCTGAACAAGATGTAAAATGTGAGGGAATAATAAAGCCAGGTATGCATGTTGACGTTTAAAAATTAAAGAATAGAGAAATAATATATAATTTTCAAGCTAGTATAAGCAAGCAGTGGATGCCAGAAAAGAGAAAGTAAAAAGTATAGAGAAAGCAAGGTAAATATCTTTAAATAGCATCGTAAAAATAACCCAGATATATCA
>NW_011457459.1:0-888 GCF_000754665.1 Bison bison bison | reverse complement strand
TTCGACAGGGTGGAGTTCGGAGAGGTGTCCGGGCGATCGGGGTTCTTCTCGAACGAGGGGACCGGGGAAAATCGGGGGTCCTACGGAATCGTGGGAACCACCCACGAGGCCACGTCTGGAATGTCTTCGTGAGACCGGCCTCATCCTGAGGTGCGACCGGAAGTCGGGAACCCTTCCAGCAAAGCAGGGGAGTCGACCTCCTGTCCAGATCAGGAGGGGAGAAAGGGCTCAGAGGAGGGGGTGCCGGAAAACCTCAGTGTTCCTCTCGAGGGAGACCGGGATTTCGGGGAACTTTGTGGGTCGCATCAAGGGTGCCAAGTGCCCTTTCGACCTCCAATTCCTAACGTGGGACTTCTCCTGGGGCGCTGTAGCGGGAAAGGGCTTCATCTTGCGATGACGGGGGAGCCACGTGGTTTTTCTCGAGTTACGGCGGGATTCTCGAGTTACGACGGGGAATTCAGGCTGCCTCTTGTGTTGGCCCAGGGAAGTCCAATCTTCCATTCGAGTTGCGAGGAAAGCTGGGGATTGCTCTCGAGTGACTGGCAGGGCCCAATAGACCTCATCTAGGCTTGTGGTCCAGAAGCCCAATGTTCCTCTCCCAGGGGGCGACCGGGATCTCGGGGTTGCATTCCAGACGCACCCGGGGAGACAGGCATTCATCTCGAGTGGGAGCAAAGAACCCCGCTCTGCTCTCGAGTCGCGACGGGTATCTCTTGGAGCTCACTGGGTGGACTAAAGGGAGTCAAGCCTCCTGAGGCCTTTGGAGAGAGGTTGCGAGGTTGGCCTCTAGGCCATGCAGGAGACGAAGGCCCTCATCTCCGCGATGACGGGGGAGTCTCGGGGTGGTTCTCGAGCGGCGGCCCCAGGGTGCGGTTTCTCACGAGGTAC
>NW_011457458.1:0-542 GCF_000754665.1 Bison bison bison | reverse complement strand
TTCAGACTCCGATCGCAGGGTCCCTGCAGACTGGGGACAGGAGAGTCAGGCCTCGTCTTGGGTTGAGGCATGGAACTCCGCTTGCCTCTCGACGGTGTCCCCGGGGAGAGAGGCCACTTGTCGAGCGGTATTTGGAACCTGGGGGCTTTTCCGGACGATGCACGGGCGAGTCACTGCCCCTTCGTGTTGACTTCATTCACAGGGTGGAGTTCGGAGAAGTGTCCGGGCATCGGGTTCTTACCAAGAGGCGGACCGGGAAATCGGGGTGCTTCGCAATGTGGAAGCACCCACGAGGCCACGTCTGGAATGTGGTCGTGAGACCGGCCTCATCCTGAGGTGCGACCGGAAGGTCGGGAACCCCTTCCAGACAAAGCAGGGGAGTCGACCCTCCTGTGGAGATCAGGAGGGTAGAAGGGGCTCAGAGGAAGTGGTGCCGGAAAACCTCGGTGTTCCTCTCCAGGGAGACCGGGATGCCGGGGAACTTTGTGGGGGCGCATCAAGGGTGCCAAGTACCGTTTCGACCTCCAATTCCTAACGTGGGA
>NW_011457457.1:0-506 GCF_000754665.1 Bison bison bison | reverse complement strand
GAGGAGCTTGCGCAGGCCAGCTGTCTCCCTTGGCGTGGGTGCGTGCGAGTGTCTGTGTGTCTGTCTGTGTGCCTGCCTGTGGCTCGTCTGCTCTCTCAGGAAAGGGTCGAGGGCTTGGCGTGGGGGCAAAGGGGGGCCTCGGTAGTGCGAAGGGGAGGGGCTGAGGCGCTCGGGTCGACCGCGCCTCCCTGGCTTCTGGTGGGTTTGGGCACCGGACAGGTGCCGGGCAAGTTGGGCGCTCAAGTTTCGCTGCGCCTAGGCCCGCAGCAGGTTCAGAGGCCCCTGGGCCGCGGGGGTTGGGAGGCGGCGGGCGCTGAAGACCGACACGTCCGGGGCCGCGCGGGCCTGAGCAGCGAATGGGATCGGGGGGAGGCCCCGCTCAGCGAGCGCGGCCGGGTCTGGAGTGGCCGCGGGTGGGAGGGCGCCGAGACCTCCGCACCCCTCAGCCCAGCCCCCAGGCCCCGCGCGCACGCATGCACGCACGCCCTCCCGGTCAATGGGGGGTC
>NW_011457456.1:0-524 GCF_000754665.1 Bison bison bison | reverse complement strand
GGCCGGCTGGCCCAGCCCTGCTCTGGCACTTGGAGGCCAGCGGGCCCTTGACACCTGCTGGGATGGGAAAGGGAAGGGTCCACGAATTGCACCCTAGAAACTTAGTAGGGTGCATGGGTTTCAAAACCCGGTGGCCGCCCAGGCAGAAACAAGGGAGGAGGGCACCCTGCTGCCCTTTCATGGCAGCATCTGTGGCTGTCCTGCTGAGGGGGCCTTTCCATGGGGACCGTGTGCAGTACAAGTTTGGTGTTTTGGAACCGATAATTAGAACGTGTAAAAATTTTAAATGATGTGGTGGTTTGATTCAAACAAAACAAAACAAAACAAAAAACCAAGCTCCAAGTTTTTTTGCAAATTTAGGTTTTAATATTGAAGGCCTGTTTTCCTTTCACTGTGGCATTCTACGAAGAAACGAGCCGGTTTTTTTTTAATTTGTTTTTTGTTTTTCTTTTTTTTAGAAAAGATTCCGAAAAATGAGGGAAACAGGAAACTCAGAGGTGCCCCTGTAGTTTGGCGAAGGCCTT
>NW_011457455.1:0-516 GCF_000754665.1 Bison bison bison | reverse complement strand
GTTAGAGGTGACCTGAATGAGATGAGGTGGAATCAATAGAGGAGAGAGCAGGCTAGCCAGTATCACTCCTTATGTGCACTCCACACTGTACCGCTCAGGATGTTCACGGAATTATACAGAGAAGAGAAGAAGGAGGAAGGCGACAGAGGTGGTCAGGAGGGATAAAAGGGGGGAATGAAAAGGAGGGAGACACATCCATCCAGTAATCAGTTCCCTAAGTGTTCTCCACTGTCTGGAACACACAGAAATTCACAGAGTTGCATAGAGTCGAGAGGGGTTAGGGAGGAGACACAGGTGACCTGGTGGAGAAAAAGAAGAGTCCAAAGAGGGAGAGAGCAGTCAAGCCAGTAATCTCGCTCCCTACTGAAAAATGGGTACTGAAGATTGGATTCTTAAAGGTGCAAAATTGGTAACAAATATATAAAAGCAAAAATTAAAAATCTAGAGTAGAGTTTGGAATTTCAAAAATACAATGTTAAAGAAAAGAAGAAGGAAAAGAGAGAAAAAACAGAAAAC
>NW_011457454.1:0-503 GCF_000754665.1 Bison bison bison | reverse complement strand
TGACCTCGCCGTCGTACCTCGTCGAGAAACCGCACCCTCGGGGCCGCCGCTCGAGAACCACCCCGACGACTCCCCCGTCATCGCGGAGATGAGGGCCTTCGCCTCCTGCATGGCCTCGAGGCCAGCCTCGCGATCTCTCTCCAAACGCCTCAGGAGGCTTGACTCCCTTTAGTCCACCCAGTGAGCTCCAAGAGATACCCGTCGCGACTCGAGAGCAGAGCGGGGTTCTTTGCTTCCACTCGAGATGAATGCCTGTCTCCCCGGGTGCGTCTGGAATGCAACCCCGAGATCCCGGTCGCCCCTGGAGAGGAACATTGGCTTCTGGACACAAGCCTAGATGAGGTCTATTGGCCCTGCAGTCAGTCGAGAGCAATCCCCAGCTTGCCTTCGCAACTCGAATGGAAGATTGGACTTCCCTGGGCCAACACAAGAGGCATCCCGAATTCCCCGTCGTAACTCGAGAATCCCGCCGCAACTCGAGAAAAACCACGTGGTTCCCCCGT
>NW_011457453.1:0-516 GCF_000754665.1 Bison bison bison | reverse complement strand
ATCGCAGGGTCCCTGCAGACTGGGGCAGGAGAGTCAGGCCTCGTCTTGGGTTGAGGCATGGAACTCCGCTTGCCTCTCGAGATGTCCCCGGGGAGAGAGGCCACTTGTCGAGCTGTATTTGGAACCTGGGTTTTTTTTCCGAACGATGCAAGGAAAAACTGCCCCTTCGTGTTGACTTCATTCAGAGGGTGGAGTTCGGAGAGGTGTCCGGGCATCGGGTTCTTCTCAAGAGGGGACCGGGAAATCGGGGTCCTACGGAACGTGGAACCACCCACGAGGCCACGTCTGGAATGTCTTCGTGAGACCGTCCTCATCCTGAGGTGCGACCGGAAGGTCGGGAACCCCTTCCAGACAAAGCAGGGGAGTCGACCCTCCTGTCCAGATCAGGAGGGGAGAAAGGGCTCAGAGGAGGGGGTGCCAGAAAACCTCAGTGTTCCTCTCGAGGGAGACCGGGATTTCGGGGAACTTTGTGGGTCGCATCAAGGGTGCCAAGTGCCCTTTCGACCTCCAATTCCT
>NW_011457452.1:0-604 GCF_000754665.1 Bison bison bison | reverse complement strand
GAAACTAAATGAAAAATGAAAAACACAACAAAGCCAAAAACCTGTGGGGACAACTGTAAAAAGCAAGTCCTAAGGGGAAAGTTGATAGCAATACAGGCAACACCTAAAGAAACAAGAAAAAAGTCAAATAAATAACCTAACCCTACACCTAAAGCAAATACAAAAGGAAGAAATGAAGAATCCCAGGGTTAGTAGAAGGAAAGAAATCTTAAAAATTAGGGCAGAAATAAATGCAAAAGAAACAAAATAGACCATAGCAAAAATCAACAAAGCCAAAAGCTGGTTCTTTGAAAGGATAAATAAAATTGACAAACCATTAGCCAGACTCATCAAGAAACAAAGGGAGAAAAATCAAATCAATAAAAATTAGAAACGAAAATGGAGAGATCACAACAGACAACACAGAAATACAAAGGATCATAAGAGACTACTATCAACAATTATATGGCAATAAAATGGACAACGTGGAAGAAATGGACAAATTCTTAGGAAAGTACAACTTTCCAAAACTCGACCAGGAAGAAATAGAAAATCTTAACAGACCCATCACAAGCACGGAAATTGAAACTGTAATCAAAAATCTGCCAGCAAACAAAAGCCCAGG
>NW_011457451.1:0-557 GCF_000754665.1 Bison bison bison | reverse complement strand
AATGGGCGTGGGTAGAGCCGGTATGGAAAAAGAATATGGAGGTTCCCGAAAGGAACTAAAAAGTGGAAGTAGCCTATGGTCCAGCAGTCCGATCCCAGGCATAGATCCACCACGGTATAAGTGAACAAGATAGATGCCCCTTTGGGCACATCTATCTGTGCGTGCGCGCGCACATGCGCATGCGCGATCGCCTCGAGGCAGGGGGTGGGGCGGGGGCCGGGGCTCTGGCTGGAGTCGGTGCAAGCCCCGGGATTGCCTGAGGCAAGCCAAAGGAGCCCCAGGTGGAGACGGGACTGCCGGGCGTCGGGTGTCCTGGAAGCCGAATGCGAATGCGGAGGGGCTCGCGGGCCGCGCGGAGGCAACCCAGGTCTGCAGCGGGAGTCGGGGCCCCGGCCACCCCCTCCCCGCGGCCCGGGAGGGGCTGGGGCTGCGGGGGGGATCCAAGAATCGGGACGCGCGGCGGGGGCTAAAGGACCTCTTCTGGTAGGCAAAAAGCCTCGAGCACCCGGGATTCCCAGGTGGTCTCCCATCCAAGATACTAACCAGGCCCGACCCTG
>NW_011457450.1:0-507 GCF_000754665.1 Bison bison bison | reverse complement strand
TGAAGGAACTAAGCAGCTGGTTGCGATGGCACCAGGGAAGGTTGCTCTTTTTGTCTGCCCTCTACTCCTTTCTTCCTGGACGCCTTAGGTTTTGTCATGGAGATTTGAAATAAAGTGCACAAAAGTCATATGTGTTGAATCAAGATTTTGCATTTAACCATCTCTCAAAAAGGAAGAGAGCTTCACCTGCACATGTTTCTTTCAAAACCGTCAATTGCTTTTCAATTCTGGGGTTTCTCTCTTGCCTTGTTCAGTTAGCCTTAACAGTAAAAATCAACGAAAACTACATAAAGATTCAAAGATACCAACAAAGGACAGCTTCTGTTTTTGAAATCATCTTTCCATTTAGTAGAACACGAGCTCTATTCTTTGTATTTTGCCTAGGGAATTAGCAATGTCCTGGTTCAGATGGCAAGGCATCCGCGCGCAGGAGACTGGGGTTTGATCCCTGGGTCGGGAAGATCCCGCCGGAGAAGGAAATGGCAACCCACTCCAGGTATCCTCGCC
>NW_011457449.1:0-581 GCF_000754665.1 Bison bison bison | reverse complement strand
GAGAGGCCACTTGTCGAGCTGTATTTGGTAACCTGGGGGTTTTTTCCGGACGATGCACGGGCGAGTCACTGCCCCTTCGTGTTGACTTCACTCACAGGGGGGAGTTCGGAGAGGTGTCCGGGCATCGGGTTCTTATCAAGGAGGGGACCGGGAGATCGGGGTGCTTCGCAACGTGGAAGCACCCACGAGGCCACGTCTGGAATGTCGTCGTGAGACCGGCCTCATCCTGAGGTGCGACCGGAAGGTCGGGAACCCCTTCCAGACAAAGCAGGGGAGTCGACCCTCCTGTCGAGATCAGGAGGGTAGAAGGGGCTCAGAGGAAGTGGTGCCGGAAAACCTCGGTGTTCCTCTCCAGGGAGACCGGGATGCCGGGGAACTTTGTGGGGGCGCATCAAGGGTGCCAAGTACCGTTTCGACCTCCAATTCCTAACGTGGGACTTCTCCTGAGACGCTGTAGCGGGAAAGGGCTTCATCTTGCGATGACGGGGGAACCACGTGGTTTTCCTCGAGTTGCGGCGGGATTCTCGAGTTACGACGGGGAATTCAGGATGCCTCTTGTGTTGGCCCAGGGAAGTCCAATC
>NW_011457448.1:0-509 GCF_000754665.1 Bison bison bison | reverse complement strand
GCCGTTTTTTCTGGGGAGTGGGGGGTGGGGCTGGCGGCCAGGCAGGCTTTGGGAAGGAGCTCATGGTTTGGAATTGCATATGAAAAGAACCAGCTTTCCGGGTTCAAAGGAATCAAGTTTCCTTGCAAACCAACTTTGTCCGGTTCTAGAGAATATCATGGCCCTCCTAGGTCAGGTCATCTTTCCTTTCCGTAGCCCTCGTTTGATCCCTGAATTCTAGACAGCTTGGATTGCCTCTGTGGGCTGGATGGATTGTCCCCCGTTTCAACGGGCGGCGGGAGCGAGGTCCCAGAGGCTCTCCTGGAACCGGGCGTGGGGGCGGGGCTCACCGGGAGCCCGTGGTGAAGGTGGGCAGCGCACCGGGAGCGCGCCCGGGGCGGGGCGAAGCCGGGCGGCGCGGGTCGGGAACCGGGTCGCGGCGGGGATGGGGGGCGGTCCCAGTTGTGCTCCGGGGATCCCCACTGCGGCTGGGAAGGCACCGGGAGCGTGACAGGGGCGGGGCGGCGCGG
>NW_011457447.1:0-502 GCF_000754665.1 Bison bison bison | reverse complement strand
GGCGGGATCTTCCCGACACAGGGATCAAACCCCAGTCTCCTGCGCGCGGATGCCTTGCCATCTGAACCAGACATTGCTAATTCCCTAGGCAAATACAAAGAATAGAGCTCGTGTTCTACTAAATGGAAAGATGATTTCAGAAACAGAAGCTGTCCTTTGTTGGTATCTTTGAATCTTTATGTAGTTTTCGTTGATTTTTACTGTTAAGGCTAACTGAACAAGGCAAGAGAGAAACCCCAGAATTGAAAAGCAATTGACGGTTTTGAAAGAAACATGTGCAGGTGAAGCTCTCTCCTTTTTGAGAGATGGTTAAATGCAAAATCTTGATTCAACACATATGACTTTTGTGCACTTTCTTTCAAATCTCCATGACAAAACCCTAAGGCGTCCAGGAAGAAAGGAGTGGAGGGGCAGACACAAAGAGCAACCTTTCCCCTTGGTGCCATCGCAACCAGCTGCTTAGTTCCTTCATCTCAAGGACTATCATCTGGGCTTCTCTGGT
>NW_011457446.1:0-509 GCF_000754665.1 Bison bison bison | reverse complement strand
ACGAGGCCACGTCTGGAATGTCGTCGTGAGACCGGCCTCATCCTGAGGTGCGACCGGAAGGTTGGGAACCCCTTCCAGACAAAGCAGGGGAGTCGACCCTCCTGTGGAGATCAGGAGGGTAGAAGGGGCTCAGAGGAAGTGGTGCCGGAAAACCTCGGTGTTCCTCTCCAGGGAGACCGGGATGCCGGGGAACTTTGTGGGGCGCATCAAGGGTGCCAAGTACCGTTTCGACCTCCAATTCCTAACGTGGGACTTCTCCTGAGACGCTGTAGCGGGAAAGGGCTTCATCTTGTGATGATGGGGGAACCACGTGGTTTTCCTCGAGTTGCGGCGGGATTCTCGAGTTACGACGGGGAATTCGGGATGCCTCTTGTGTTGGCCCAGGGAAGTCCAATCTTCCATTCGAGTTGCGAAGGAAAGCTGGGGATTGCTCTCGAGTGACTGCAGGGCCAAGAGACCTCATCTAGGCTTGTGTCCAGAAGCCAATGTTCCTCTCCAGGGGCGACCGG
>NW_011457445.1:0-526 GCF_000754665.1 Bison bison bison | reverse complement strand
GAGAATCCCGCAGTAACTCGAGAAAAACCACGTCGGCTCCCCCGTCATCGCAAGATGAAGCCCTTTCCCGCTACAGCGTCTCAGGAGAAGTCCCCCGTTAGGAATTGGAGGTCGAAAGGGCACTTGGCACCCTTGATGCGACCCACAAAGTTCCCCGAAATCCCGGTCTCCCTCGAGAGGAACGCTGAGGTTTTCCGGCACCCCCTCCTCTGAGCCCCTTTGCCCCTCCTGATCTGGACAGGAGGGTCGACTCCCCTGCTTTGTCTGGAAGGGGTTCCCGACCTTCCGGTCGCACCTCAGGATGAGGCCGGTCTCACGAAGTCATTCCAGACGTGGCCTCGTGGGTGGTTCCACATTCCGTAGGACCCCGATTTCCCGGTCCCCTCTTGAGAAGAACCCGATGCCCGGACACCTCTCCGAACTCCACCCTGTGAATTAAGTCAACACGAAGGGGCAGTGACTCGACCGTGCATCGTCCGGAAAAAAAACCAAAGGTTCCAAATACAGCTCGACAAGTGGCCTCTCT
>NW_011457444.1:0-528 GCF_000754665.1 Bison bison bison | reverse complement strand
AGGCATCCCGAATTCCCCGTCGTAACTCGAGAATCCCGCCGCAACTCGAGAAAAACCACGTGGTTCCCCCGTCATCGAAAGATGAAGCCCTTTTCCCGCTACTGTGTCTCAGGAGAAGTCCCACGTTAGGAATTGGAGGTCGAAACGGTACTTGGCACCCTTGATGCGCCCCCACAAAGTTCCCCGGCATCCCGGTCTCCCTGGAGAGGAACAACGAGGTTTTTCCGGCACCACTTCCTCTGAGCCCCTTCTACCCTCCTGAACTCGACACGAGGGTCGACTCCCCTGCTTTGTCTGGAAGGGGTTCCCGACCTTCCGGTCGCACCTCAGGATGAGGCCGGTCTCACGACGACATTCCAGACGTGGCCTCGTGGGTGCTTCCACATTGCGAAGCACCCCGATTTCCCGGTCCCCTCTTGGTAAGAACCCCATGCCCGGACACCTCTCCGAACTCCACCCTGTGAATGAAGTCAACACGAAGGGGCAGTGACTCACCCGGGCATCGTCCGGAAAAGACCCCCACGTTCC
>NW_011457443.1:0-514 GCF_000754665.1 Bison bison bison | reverse complement strand
GGCGAGTCACTGCCCCTTCGTGTTGACTTCATTCCAGGGTGGAGTTCGAAGAGGTGTCCGGGCGATCGGGGTTCTTAAACAAGAGGGGACCGGGAAATCGGGGTCCTTCGGAATGTGGAACCACCCACGAGGCCATGTCTGGAATGTCGTCGTGAGACCGGCCTCATCCTAAGGTGTGACCGGAAGGTCGGGAACCCCTTCCAGACAAAGCAGGGGAGTCGACCCTCCTGTCCAGATCAGGAGGGTAGAAGGGGCTCAGAGGAAGTGGTGCCGGAAAACCTCGGTGTTCCTCTCGAGAGAGACCGGGATGTCGGGGCACTTTGTGGGTCGCATCAAGGGTGACAAGTACCGTTTCGACATCCAATACCTAACGTGGGACTTCTCCTGAGACACTGTAGCGGGAAAGGGCTTCATCTTGCGATGACGGGGGAAACACGTGGATTTTCTCGAGTTGCGGCAGGATTCTCGAGTTACGACGGGGAATTCAGGATGCCTCTTGTGTTGGCCCAGGGAA
>NW_011457442.1:0-511 GCF_000754665.1 Bison bison bison | reverse complement strand
AACTGGGAAGGCCTGTGTGTGTCTACTGGCTTTGCAAGTGGGTCAGGTTTCCGTTGCTCATCGAAGGAACGGGGATCAAGTTTTGCCTCTTGTTAAACAAGAGCAGTCTTATTAGAAAGCTGTTCTTCAGTGGTGGTTTACCCCTAAAATCTGTGGGTCTATTCTGTGACCCTGGCTTTACTTTTTTTATAAAATTATGAATTTCAGTTGATCTTCTCTAAATGTAACAAGGACAGTTCATGTGTGTAAGAAGTGACTCATAGCAACTTACAGATGCATTTCCTTTACAGACCACTCCCCAGCTTGCCAAGGTGTCTAAAAATGAGTCTTAAGTGGGATTTAAAATTCCTTTCCTTACATTTCAAACCTATCTTTATTTCTGTTGTACACTTCAAATGCACAATGAAAATAACACCCTTATTAGATTTGACCATTGATTTCTTCCAAACGGTATTCGTTTCCCATCAGTGGGGACTACATCCTTGGGCTTGGGAAGGGGAAGAAAGGAACA
>NW_011457441.1:0-599 GCF_000754665.1 Bison bison bison | reverse complement strand
ACCTCTCCGAACTCCACCCTGTGAATGAAGTCAACACGAAGGGGCAGTGACTCGCCCATGCATCGTCCACAAAAAAACCCCAGGTTCCAAATCCCGCTCGACAAGTGGCCTGTCTCCCCGGGAACACCTCGAGAGGCAAGCGGAGTTCCAAGCCTCAACCCAAGACGAGGCCTGACTCTCCTGTTCCAAGTCTGCAGGGACCCTGCGATCGGAGTCTGAAATCAGAGGAACCCTGAGGTTCCTGCCTCAGCTGGAGATGAGGCCCTCTTCCAATGCACCAAACCCAGTGGAGTCCCGAGAGGACCCTCCCACTTCCAGTTTCCCTGACTTCTCAGAGCCACCATGAGAAGCCCCCTGAGGTCACCTGCACAAGTCGAGGGAAGCCAGGGTTTCCTGAATCAACCCGAGGAAGACCTCGGGAGACCTTCTTCAACACGTCTCGAGGCCACGTTCCCCTCCCATGACTCGAGAGCAATGACGCGCTCCCCCTCGCCACTCGCATGGAGACCCGACTTCCCTGGCGCCCCACGAGAGGCTCACTGACCTCGCCGTCGTACCTCGTGAGAAACCGCACCCTGGGGCGGCCGCTCGAGAACCAC
>NW_011457440.1:0-541 GCF_000754665.1 Bison bison bison | reverse complement strand
GAATTACTACCAAAAATTTAAGAGAAGAGCTAACACCTATCCTACTCAAACTCTTCCAGAAAATTAGCAGAAGAAGGTAAACTTCCAAACTCATTCTATGAGGCCACCCATCCCCCTAATACCAAAAACCTAGACAAAGATACCCACAAAAAAAGAAAACTATAGGCCAATATCACTGATGAACCTAGATGCAAAAATCCTTAACAAAATTCTAGCAATCAGAATCCAACAACACATTAAAAAGATCATACACCATGACCAAGTGGGCTTTATCCCTGGGATGCAAGGATTCTTCAATATCCGCAAATCAATCAATGTAATACACCACATTAACAAATTGAAAAACAAAAACCATATGATTATCTCAATAGATGCAGAGAAAGCCTTTGACAAAATTCAGCATCCATTTATGATAAAAACTCTCCAGAAAGCAGGAATAGAAAGAACATACCTCAATATAATAAAAGCTATATATAACAAACCCACAGCAAACATTATTCTCAATGGTGAAACATTGAAAGCATTTCCCCTAAAGTCAGGA
>NW_011457439.1:0-524 GCF_000754665.1 Bison bison bison | reverse complement strand
AAGGAGAGTCAGGCCTCGTCTTGTGTTGAGGCATGGAACTCCGCTTGCCTCTCGAGGTGTTCCCGGGAGACAGGCCACTTGTCGAGCGGTATTTGGAATGGGGGTTTTTTCCCGCGATGCACGGGCGAGTCACTACCCCTTCGTGTTGACTTCATTCACAGGGTGGAGTTCGAAGAGGTGTCCGGGCATCGGGTTCTTATCAAGAGGGGACCGGGAAATCGGGGTCCTTCGGAATGTGGAACCACCCACGAGGCCACGTCTCGAATGTCGTCGTGAGACCGACCTCATCCTGAGGTGTGACCGGAAGGTCGGGGACCCCTTCCAGACAAAGCAGGGGAGTCGACCCTCCTGTCCAGATCAGGAGGGTAGAAGGGGCTCAGAGGAAGTGGTGCCGGAAATCTTCGGTGTTCCTCTCGAGGGAGATCGGGATGTCGGGGCACTTTGTGGGTCGCATCAAGGGTGACAAGTACCGTTTCGGACTCCAATTCCTAAAGTGGGACTTCTCCTGAGACGCTGTAGCGGCA
>NW_011457438.1:0-1442 GCF_000754665.1 Bison bison bison | reverse complement strand
CAGCGAGCCCGCCCGGTACCGGCGCAGCAGGTCCTGCCGCTGACTCTCGGACACCTCGCGGTAGAAGAGGAGCTCCCACACGGAGACGCGCTGGCCCCGCGGGGGGCCGGCGCCCAGCGTCACGCGGGTGTCGCGCAGGGCGGCGCGCAGCTCCTCGCCCAGCTGGTGGAGGGCGGAGCCCCGGCCGGCCAGCTGCAGCATGTAGAGCCCCGTGTCGGGGTCGCGCACGCAGCGCCGCAGCAGCTGCACGTACGTGAGGTTCTCGTGGGTGTTGGGGTCGAAGAAGCCCTTGGTGTCGTCGCTGGGGTCCTCCAGCACGCGGTTCATCTCCTCGTCGAAGTAGCCGCGCTGGTAGGCCACGTCCACGGGCACGCGGTGGCTGTGCACGGGGTCGATGACGCCGCCCGTGGCGATCTGGGCCTCCAGCAGGCGGATGCCGTGCTCGCGCACGATGAGGTCCTTCTTCATGGCCTGGAAGAGGGAGATCTGCTGCCCGGTGTAGGGGTCGGTGTAGCCGGTGACCGCGCGCTCGGCCGACAGCAGCTTCTCCTGGAGCTCGCCGCCCACCACGCCCGCGGCCACCGCCTCCTCCACGGACAGCTTCTGGTTGCGCACGGGGTCGATGACGAAGCCCGTGGCCGCCTGCGCCTCCAGCAGCACCAGGGCCGTGCCCGGCCGCAGGACGCCCTTCCACATGGCCTGGTAGATGCTCATCTTCTCCTGGCGCCCGGGCTCGTCCTTGGCGGGGACCAGCACGCCCGCGATGCAGCTGGTGCCCTCCAGGTAGCGCTTCACCGAGTCCATCTCCGTCACCTCCTGCAGGGTCTTGGTGCCCTGGGCCAGGTCCCGCAGGGTCTCGGGGCCCAGGATCCCGGACGTGTGCAGCTCGGAGGCCGACACCTGGCGCCTCAGGCCCCGGAAGGACACCTTGCTCAGCCGCTCCTCCGTCTCCTCGATGAGCTGGGTGAGGACGGCGACCAGGGCGGGCAGGGCCAGGGCGCCGGCCGCGTGCTGGGCCAGCAGCTCGTCCCGCCGGGCCTGGCTCAGGTAGGAGGAGAAGAGGACCTCCCACACGGAGACGCGCCGGCCCTGGAACCGCCCGACGCGCACCTCCATGGTGGCGGCGCGCAGGGCCTGCTCCTGCAGGGCCCTGGCGGCGTCCTCGGCGTCCTGGCCGGAGGAGGGTCCCGCGTCGGCCCCCTCGCCCGGCCCCTGGGGCCCGGGCTCCCGCTGCCCGGAGGCTCCGCCCCCTTGGGAGGGGGCCGCCTCAGCCTCCTCGATGATGGTGGTCAGCCTGCGGGTCAGGGCGGGCAGGCCCAGCGTCCCCGCCCCGAACTCGGCCAGCAGCTGCTCCCGCGTGGCGGCGCTCACGTAGCCGGAGGCCAGCACGTCCCACACGGGCACCGCGGGCCCCCGCAGGCGGCCCACCCGGACCTCCATGG
>NW_011457437.1:0-573 GCF_000754665.1 Bison bison bison | reverse complement strand
CTCACTGACCTCGCCGTCGTACCTCGGGAGAAACCGCACCCTCGGGGCCGCCGCTCGAGAACCACCCCGAGACTCCCCCGTCATCGCGGAGATGAGGGCCTTCGTCTCCTGCATGGCCTAGAGGCCAACCTCGCGACCTCTCTCCAAACGCCTCAGGAGGCTTGACTCCCTTTAGTCCACCCAGGGAGCTCCAAGAGATACCCGTCGCGACTCGAGAGCAGAGCGGGGTTCTTGGCTTCTACTCGAGATGAATGCCTGTCTCCCCGGGTGCGTCTGGAATGCAACCCCGAGATCCCGGTCGCCCCTGGAGAGGAACATTGGCTTCTGGACACAAGCCCAGATGAGGTCTATTGGCCCTTCAGTCACTCGAGAGCAATCCCCAGCTTTCCTTCGCAACTCGAATGGAAGATTGGACTTCCCTGGGCCAACACAAGAGGCATCCCGAATTCCCCGTCGTAACTCGAGAATCACGCCGCAACTCGAGAAAAACCACGTGGTTCCCCCGTCATCGCAAGATGAAGCCCTTTCCCGCTACAGCGGATCAGGAGAAGTCCCACGTTAGGAATTGGAGGT
>NW_011457436.1:0-515 GCF_000754665.1 Bison bison bison | reverse complement strand
GACTCCCCCGTCATCGCGGAGATGAGGGCCTTCGTCTCCTGCATGGCCTAGAGGCCAACCTCGCGACCTCTCTCCAAACGCCTCAGGAGGCTTCACTCCCTTTAGTCCACCCAGAGAGCTCCAAGAGACACCCGTCGCGACTCGAGAGCAGAGCGGGGTTCTTTGCTTCCACTCGAGATGAATGCCTGTCTCCCCGGGTGCGTCTGGAATGCAACCCCGAGATCCCGGTCGCCCCTGGAGAGGAACATTGGCTTCTGGACTCAAGCCTAGATGAGGTCTGTTGGCCCTGCAGTCACTCTAGAGCAATCCCCAGCTTTCCTTCTCAACTCGAATGGAAGATTGGACTTCCCTGGGCCAACACAAGAGGCATCCCGAATTCCCCGTCGTAACTCGAGAATCCCGCCGCAACTCGAGAAAAACCACGTGGTTCCCCCGTCATCGCAAGATGAAGCCCTTTCCCGCTTCAGCGTCTCAGGAGAAGTCCCACGTTAGGAATTGGAGGTCGAAACGGTACT
>NW_011457435.1:3570-4023 GCF_000754665.1 Bison bison bison | reverse complement strand
AGGCTCGGCATACGCAAAGGCGGGATCGAGCTTCAGGAGTCCCCCTGGAAATTCTCGAGCATATACCCCCAAACCAGTGTCTGCCTACTTTCTGCTTGCGCTTTCACCTTAACCTCTGACTTTACAGGGGGCTCTCCCCCACTACCTCTCTCTGAAAAAAGAGTTAGCTTACAGTTCCAGTTAATAATTCCTGGGTGTGACAGTGTTTAACCTACAAACTCCTTTGGAAATCCTCTAGCCTGCCTGAATAGGTTTTTCGGGCCACATGTGATTGTTCAGAGCCTCCCAACTGTGAGAGGCAGGTAGATGTTCTAAACTGTCTAAACACAATTTCTTTTGAGTAGTTAAAAGATTGATTAGAAATTGTATTGGTGAATGGTTTTTCACTTGTTGGGCCATTGTTTGCTGCTAAGTTTCCATATCCCTTACCTGCTGTGTCCCTGGCAGTGTATT
>NW_011457435.1:0-306 GCF_000754665.1 Bison bison bison | reverse complement strand
TGGCTTCTGGACACAAGCCTAGATGAGGTCTGTTGGCCCTGCAGTCACTCGAGAGCAATCCCCAGCTTTCCTTCGCAACTCGAATGGAAGATTGGACTTCCCTGGGCCAGCACAAGAGGCATCCTGAATTCCCCGTCGTAATTCGAGAATCCTGCTACACCTCGAGAAAAACCACGTGGTTCCCCCGTCATCGCAAGATATAGCCCTGTGCTGCTACAGCGTCTCAGGAGAAGTCCCACTTTAGGAATTGGAGTTCGAAACGGTATTTGTCACCCTTGATGCGACCCACAAAGTGCCCCGACATCC
>NW_011457434.1:0-562 GCF_000754665.1 Bison bison bison | reverse complement strand
TCGCAAGGTCCCTGCAGACTTGGGACAGGAGAGTCAGGCCTCGTCTGGGTTGAGGCATGGAACTCCGCTTGCCTCTCGAGGTGTTCCCGGGGAGACAGGCCACTTGTCCAGCGGTATTTGGAACCTGGGGGCTTTTCCCGACGATGCACGGGCGAGTCACTGCCCCTTCGTGTTGACTTCATTCACAGGGTGGGTTCGAAGAGGTGTCCGGGCATCGGATTCTTATCAAGAGGGGACCGGGAAATCGGGGTCCTTCGGAATGTGGAACCACCCATGAGGCCACGTCTGGAATGTCGTCGTGAGACCGGCCTCATCCTGAGGTGCGACCGGAAGGTCGGGAACCCCTTCCAGACAAAGCAGGGGAGTCGACCCTCCTGTCCAGATAGGAGGGTAGATAGGGCTCAGAGGAAGTGGTGCCGGAAAACCTCGGTGTTCCTCTCGAGGGAGACCGGGATGTCGTGGAACTTTGTGGGTCGCATCAAGGGTGCCAAGTACCGTTTCGACCTCCAATACCTAACGTGGGACTTCTCCTGAGACACTGTAGCGGGAAAGGGCTTCATCT
>NW_011457433.1:0-576 GCF_000754665.1 Bison bison bison | reverse complement strand
CTAGACTTGTGTCTGGAAGCCAATGTTCCTCTCCAGGGGCGACCGGGATCTCGGGGTTGCATTCCAGACGCACCCGGGGAGACAGGCATTCATCTCGAGTGGAAGCCAGGAACCCCGCTCTGCTCTCGAGTCGCGACGCGTATCTCTTGGAGCTCACTGTGTGGACTAAAAGGAGCCAAGCCTCCTGAGGCGTTTGGAGAGAGGTCTCGAGGTTGGGCTCTACGCCATGTAGGAGACGAAGGCCCTAATCTCCGCGATGACGGGGGAGTCTCGGGGTGGTTCTCGAGCGGCGGGCCCAGGGTGCGGTTTCTCACGAGGTACGACGGGAAGGTCAGTGAGCCTCTCGTGGGGCGCCAGGGAAGGCCGGTCTCCATGCGAGTGGCGAGGGGGAGCGCGTCATTGCTCTCGAGTCATGGTAGGGGAATCTGGCCTCGAGACGTGTTGAAGAAGGTCTCTCGAGGTCTTTCTCGGCTTGAGGCAGGAAACCCTGGCTTCCCTCGACTTGTGCAGGTGACCTCAGGGGGCTTCTCATGGTGGCTCTGAGAAGTCAGGGAAACTGGAGGTGGGAGGGGCCTC
>NW_011457432.1:0-517 GCF_000754665.1 Bison bison bison | reverse complement strand
TTCTCATGGTGGCTCTGAGAAGTCAGGGAACCTGGAGGTGGGAGGGGCCTCTCGGGACTCCACGGGGTTTGGTGCATTGGAAGAGGGCCTCATCTGCAGTTGAGGCAGGAAACTCAGGGTTCCTCTGATTTCAGACTCCGATCGCAGGGTCCCTGCAGCCTGGGGACAGGAGAGTCAGGCCTCGTCTTGGGTTGAGGCATGGAACTCCGCTTGCCTCTCGAGGTGTCCCCGGGGAGAGAGGCCACTTGTCGAGCTGGATTTGGAACCTGGGGGTTTTTTCTGGACGATACACGGGCGAGTCACTGCCCCTTCGTGTTGACTTCATTCACAGGGTGGAGTTCGGAGAGGTGTCCGGGCATCGGGTTCTTATCAAGAGTGGACCGGGAAATCGGGGTGCTTCGCAATGTGGAAGCACCCACGAGGCCACGTCTGGAATGTCGTCGTGAGACCGGCCTCATCCTGAGGTGCGACCGGAAGGTCGGGAACCCCTTCCAGACAAAGCAGGGGAGTCGACCCT
>NW_011457431.1:3808-4242 GCF_000754665.1 Bison bison bison | reverse complement strand
TGTGCCCCCTGGAGTGGAACATTGGCTTCTGGACACAAGCCTAGATGAGGTCTATTGGCCCTGCAGTCACTCGAGAGCAATCCCCAGCTTTCCTTGGCAACTCGAATGGAAGATTGGACTTCCCTGGGCCAACACAAGAGGTAACCTGAATTCCCCGTCGTAACTCGAGAATCCCGCCGCAACTCGAGAAAAACCACGTGGTTCACCCGTCATCGCAAGATGAAGCCCTTTCCCGCTACAGCGTCTCAGGAGAAGTCCCACGTTAGGTTTGGAGGTCGAAATGGTACTTGGCACCCTTGATGCGACCCACAAAGTGCCCCGACATCCCGGTCTCCCTCGAGAGGAACACCGAGGTTTTCCGGCACCACTTCCTCAGAGCCCCTTCTACCCTCCTGATCTGGACAGGAGGGTCGACTCCCCTGCTTTGTCTGGAA
>NW_011457431.1:0-362 GCF_000754665.1 Bison bison bison | reverse complement strand
GGCTTCTGGACACAAGCCCAGATGAGGTCTATTGGCCCTGCAGTCACTCGAGAGCAATCCCCAGCTTTCCTTCGCAACTCGAATGGAAGATTGGACTTCCCTGGGCCAACACAAGAGGCATCCCGAATTCCCCTTCGTAACTCGAGCATCCCGCCGCAACTCGAGAAAAACCACGTGGTTCCCCCGTCATCGCAAGATGAAGCCCTTACCCGCTACAGCGTCTCAGGAGAAGTCCCACGTTAGGAATTGGAGGTCGAAACGGTACTTGGCACCCTTGATGCGCCCCCACAAAGTTCCCCGGCATCCCGGTCTCCCTGGAGAGGAACACCGAGGTTTTCCGGCCCCACTTCCTCTGAGCCCCT
>NW_011457430.1:0-634 GCF_000754665.1 Bison bison bison | reverse complement strand
CCCAGACTAAGCGCCGCACGGAGGGAATCAGGGTCCCGGTGCCCCTGGCTTGGGGAGGCAGCTCCACAGCCAGAGTGGCGCTCCGTTTGTGCCCAGAAAGCGCCTGCCAGACCGGGCCTTCCCTGGAGCTGTCCTCCCGCCTAGAGGCAGGTGGATGTGCTGTGCGGGCTTCCCCTGTGCGTTTGGGCTCCCTAGCACAGCCGCAGCGCAGGGGAACCAGCCCCTGATCAGTGAGTTCCGGGCAGTATTTTGGTCCCAGGTTTGGAGCCCAATGCCCGGAACGCGGGAGAGAAGAGGCTGGCTGCCGGCGGGTGCTTGCAAGCCTGTACTGGGAAGGACCGAGTAAGCTTCCACACCGGCGGAGTTCCAGCTCTGCACCCAGGCGTGATAGCACAGAGCCCCGGCCGAGAGGCTGCTCTGGGCTAGGCAAGATTCCCCAAGCCCTGCCCAGCTTCTAGCGTTCGCGCCCGGGAAAGAGCAGGCTGCGGGAGTGTGGGAGACGTGACTGGTGCCTGACTGGTGCCTCAGCTCAGCTCTCGCCTTCCCTTCGGACCTGGGAGCCAGGCGTCCTTGCAGAGGGCTTAGGGGCTGGGGGTGTGCACACTGCCAAAGCCTCCCGCCGGGAGAGCTCTTT
>NW_011457429.1:0-505 GCF_000754665.1 Bison bison bison | reverse complement strand
GAGACCAATCTCGCGACGTCTCTCCAAACGCCGTCAGGAGGCTTGACTCCTTTAGTCCACCCAGTGAGCTCCAAGAGTTACCCGTCGCGACTCGAGAGCAGACGGGGTGCTTTGCTTTCCACTCGAGATGAATGCCTGTCTCCCCGGGTGCGTCTGGAATGAACCCCCGAGATCCCTGTCGCCCCTGAAGAGGAACACTGGCTTCTGGACACAAGCCTAGATTTGGTCTATTGGCCCTGCATTCAGTCGAGAGCAATCCCCAGCTTTCCTTCGCAACTCGAATGGAAGATTGGACTTCCCTGGGTCAACACAAGAGGCATTCTGAATTCCCTGTCGTAAATCCAGAATCCCGCCGCAACTCGAGAAAAACCACGTGGTACCCCCGTCATCGCAAGATGAAGCCCTTTCCGCTACAGCGTCTCAGGAGAAGTCCCACGTTAGGAATTGGAGGTCGAAACGATACTTGGCACCCTTGATGCGCCCCACAAAGTTCCCCGACATCCCG
>NW_011457428.1:0-515 GCF_000754665.1 Bison bison bison | reverse complement strand
TCACGACGACATTCCAGACGTGGCCTCGTGGGTGCTTCCACATTGTGAACGCACCCCGATTTCCCGGTCCCCTCTTGGTAAGAACCCGATGCCCGGACACCTCTCCGAACTCCACCCTGTGAATGAAGTCAACACGAAGGGGCAGTGACTCGCCCGTGCATCGTCCGGAAAAAACCCCCAGGTCCCAAATACAGCTCGACAAGTGGCCTCTCTCCCCGGGGACACCTCGAGAGGCAAGCGGAGTTCCATGCCTCAACCCAAGACGAGGCCTGACTCTCCTGTCCCCATTCTGCAGGGACCCTGCGATCGGAGTCCGAAATCAGAGGAACCCTGAGGTTCCTGCCTCAACTGGAGATGAGGCCCTCTTCCAATGCACCAAACCCAGGAGAGTCCCCAGAGGCCCCTCCCACCTCCAGTTTCCCTGACTTCTAAGAGCCACCATGAGAAGACCCTTGAGGTCACCTGCACAAGACGAGGGAAGCCAGGGTTTCCCGCCTCAACCCGAGAAAGACCTC
>NW_011457427.1:0-541 GCF_000754665.1 Bison bison bison | reverse complement strand
TGTACTAGGCGCTCGCACAAGGGCAGGACCTCGACTGTTTCAGATCAGTGACCGAGACGGGCCTCAGGAGTTTGAAAGGGCACTTCTGGAAGGGCACGACCCTGCCTGGTTTGGTGCAGCGCGTGAGATGAGGGTGCAGCAGTGATTCCGGGGGGTTTAAACAAGGAGAGGACTCATCGTCGTTCGGGGCCAGGGGGCCAAGTTTGGGCTCAGGATTGTTTGTCGGGGGCCTTGGCCAGGGGCAGAAACCACCGTGGTTGAGCTCAGGGACCAAGATGAACGCTCAGGCGTGTTTAGTGTGTGTGTGGGGGGCGGGGGGTGGGGGGTTGCGCAAGGGCAGCATCCATCCGAGTTCAGGGCGGGCACGCAGCTGTGGGCTCAGGAGTGTGCGTCGCGGGAATCGAAGAAGGCAGGCCCTAGACTGCTTCTTCAGGGCGCCGACCGAGATGTATTTCTCGGGGTCTTGAAGCAGGCCAAGCCCCCGTTGCGGGTTCAGTGCCGGGAGTGAGCTGCGGGATCAGGGCTTTGTCCCGGAGAGGGA